>NW_024062748.1:0-236824 GCF_006381635.1 Hibiscus syriacus
TTTCACATGTTCTGCTGTGCTTTTAGGTTTTGTTATTATTTCATATAAGCTTGCTTTTTTGACCATTTGGTGTCGTATGTTTGTCACTGTATCCATCATAATTTTTTTTATCTTAATTTTATTTTTTTTCATTTAAGTAAATTATACCACAGATTTTTAAATTATAAACTCTAACATACTTGATTTTCTTACATAAAGTAATAAGAAATCTTCCAGCAAAGCTTTATTATTATATACTATAATTCCTTTTAACATTCATTAAATTTAGGAGGTGGCAAACTTCCAGCCCTTTCCACTATCACTAAAGGGGAGAATTTAACCTAACCTAGCTCTTTCATTAATTATCTAAACCCAAAAATAAAAGGGTTCGATTGGTAACTATTTGTAGTATTTAATATATTGCTGAAAATTTACGAGTTTTACAAGTGAAATGAAAATAAAACATAATTTTTTATATTGATAAAAATATTATTTAATAATAAATACTAAAATTATACATGAATTTTGGTTGAATGTGTGATGTAATATATAAATTTTGATTTTATACAGTTTTATATATTAAATTTTAATTTGATTCAATTATTATTAAAAGTATTATCCACGTAATATCTTTTTATGTTTATATATTGCATATTTAACTTATTATAATATATAAATAAATATATATATATATATATCTTAAAATGAGTATAATTGAATTAGAATTAAATTTTCATGTATTCATATACATAATTACACCAAATCAAAATCAATACACCACATTCCACGTTTGATTAAAGTTGATGGCTAGGTTTGCACTTATCCCTGTTACTTAATCATCATCCCGAAAATTTATTGAGTGACCTCAGTGATTCGAACAGCTACGTCTATAGGTGTATGGATTGTTAATAATTAAGTAAAATATTATTAAAATATTTTTTTATATATTTTATTAATAATATATTTCTACTCTTAAACTTTTTAAAATTCAATTATACTAAAACTTTTATAAATTAATCTTTCTAATATAAAATTCTACTTGTCTATTTCACTTAAGATCTCATCAAAGCTGCCAGTGGATTGTATATGTATAGCAGCAGTAAGCAAAAAAGCGCACATGAGGGTCGGAGCCCTGTTGGGGCCTAAAGGGTCCCAACCCCTTTTAAGAATGTAGTATATTTGATATATTTGTAGTCTAATAATATTTTAATAAATATAAAAATAAATATTTAAATTAAATATTTATTCTAGTAGGGAGTAGGGACTGTACTAAAGAATGATAACTTCATGTTATCAAATTTTTGGTTTAGTAATAATTTAAGTCATTGTAAGTTTAAATATTATACAAATTAGGTGTTGTCTTGTGAATTTTGAGTATTTTTATATATAAATATGGGGTGAATACAAGATACTATCCATACAAAGACTCTCAATCATTTGATAATGAACACTCATCCCTTACATACATAATGCTCAAACTCGGGACCTCAAGGATAACAACAATCCCTTAATTACTAAGATTGTTTGATTTGTGCTGAATTTTAAGTATAAATACCTAATAACCCATTTTATTTTTTAAAATAATTTAATATTTCAACTACTATTAATATTTAATCCCGGTTCCATCCATCCGCAGACACCACCAGATCCACCACCATAACCATCAAAGATTCTAAAAGCTTGCCATCATTCTATTCTATAGTATTAAAGTTTAATCAAGAAGGGAGAAGAAAATGGCCCACAGTTTATTTTTTTTTTAACTGCAATTAGAGTTTCCCAAATCCCAATGGCTGTGAATGGCTATTAAAGACTGTCTTGTTTCTTTTCTCTGTAAAAAAAATAACTTCAACGTTCAGAGACAGGCTTGCATCTAACGAGACTTTGGGACATTGTACATTAAAATATTGGACCTAATCTTGTAGCATAATTTTTAATTATATTAAAGTGTCCATGTGGTCAACAATGTAAATATTTCAGGGTAAAAAGGTAAGCCCATTTTACATTTACTATTTAAATTGTGGTGAAGGTAAATATGATATATTTGGTTGGGGGCAAACCATGTCTAACCCATATACTAAAGTGATAGCAGTATAGCTTACTGTGTATATATGACGTTGTGGAACTAAAGTGAGTGCAAACAACATTCATTTTCTTTTTGGATGAAAAGTGCAAAAAAAAAAAATATTTTGCTGTTTCTATTGTGATAGCAATTTTTTTGTAATGATGTGGGCTTAAAGATGAGACACAAACGGCTTAAAGATGAGAGGAAACACAAACATATATGTCGTGAGCCATAACATCATCATTCGCAGACAGAAGCTGGGCCTTGAGTTGTCTGATGAGGTTGGAACACAGCATAATAAAACCAATTTCCAGACCACACACACCACAAGCCAGGCCGCCTCTCTTGGACCGTTGTGACTAGAGGTGGCAAACAGTTCATTAAAATCAAGTTCAAGTAGAGTTATTTTAGATCAGATCATTTTGAGTTTAGACTTGATCCGGGTCGAGTTTGATATACCTCTCCTAAGAAAGTAAAAGTACGATTTTACTGTTATATTAAATTATAATTACATCATTTTAATGAAGATGTCATTTATTGGGGTTAAGGCCAGTGCATACCCTAGTGGCTACTAGCACCCTTGCTTGAAGTCAAAGTTGGTCAACAAATCTCATATGCCAGAGACGTTGGACCTAACACTAAAAAGGCTTATGATCGTTCAAATGGAAAGAGAATGAGTGTGACAAACCAAAAACATTCCATGTTGTAACTCAATATATGTATACTGTATACTGCCGAACCGCCGGCCTGATTTGGCCCTTAAACACTCGGCAACGGTCACATGTTGCAAAGCAGGCGAAGAAGAACTGCACAAGCATCTATTAAAAAAGAGAGAGATGCTGAGTCTTTGTGCTTAAATTTTAAATTTAAATAGAGTAGAGGTAGAAAAACTATAATTTAATCATTATATTAAATAGAGAAAATCGCCTCAGTGACCAAAAATACCTTATAATATACGATTTTAACCAATTTTTTTTGGATTTGCCAAAATGACCAATAAAATCGCAACACGATATCAAAATCGCAACGCGATTTAGAAAATCGCAACGCGATTTAGAAAATCGCAACGCGATTTAGAAAATCGCAACGTTAAAAAGAAAATCGCAACGGTCAAAAGAAAATCGCAACGCGAGCTTCCAAGTTCGCAACGCGATTTAGAAGAAAATCGCAATGCGATTGAGAGAATCGCAACGCGATTGAGAGAATCGCAACGGTCAAAAGAATAGTTAAAAAAATTTTGTTTCTTAAGAATTTTCTCTAAAAAGATAGTATCCGCGCGGACGTGTCGAAGACACGTATTACCACGACCACGACCACGACCACGACCACGACGGCGCGCGAGAGTCCCCCTTGTCCTCTTTCACTCAACAAGGAAGTGCAAAATACAAGCCTTAAATACCATTCCCAATAATATTTCCAATACTATGTGGGATTGAGCATTACCAACACTTGTTCCAAATATCATTATTCTTCATAAGTTATCATCCATTACAATGAATTAGTCGTGTTAATGAACCAATATACCTCATTAATATATGGTATTGTTGAACAAAAGAATGATGATGATGATCTTATTAAAGACCATCTAATACGAAAGAATCCAATGCATAACCGATACCTATTGTGAAACTAATTCACATAGAGGTTGTACGTGAAAAAAAATCTTTACTTTATAGTAAATATCTATCTCAATAATTTTAATATAAAAATATATTTTTTATTTAATAATAGAATTATTTCATGTATTATCAAGTTATAATTTTAAATACTTATTAAAATGAATTAATTTATTATCGATAATTCATATTGTAATGGATGATAACTTATGAAGAATAATGATATTGGGAACAAGTGTTGGTAATGCTCAATCCCACATAGTATTGGAAACACTATTGGGAATTATATTTAAGGCTTGTATTTTGCACTTCCTTGTTGAGTGAAAGAGGACAAGGGGGACTCTCGCGCGCCGCCGCCGCCGCCGTCTCGTCTCGGGTCGGGTCGGGTCGTGTCGTGGTCGTGGTCGTGGTCGTGGTCGTGGTCGTGGTCGTGGTCGTGGTCGTGGTCGTGGTCGTGGTCGTGGTCGTGGTCGTGGTCGTGGTAATACGTGTCTTCGACACGTCCGCGCGGATACTATCTTTTTAGAGAAAATTCTTAAGAAACAAAATCTTTTGACCGTTGCGATTTTCTTTTTAACGTTTTGGCAAATCCAAAAAAAGTTGATTAAAATCGTATATTATAAGGACGGAATGTAATATTATATTTAGGAATACAATTATTATAATGTAATATTATTATATAAATGTTATATTATTTTGTTTGGTTTGTTTAGTAAGATTATAGTGTTTGATTAAAATAATAATAATTTTTTTGGATAAGTAAAATTATATTTTATCCACACAAAAAAACAGACAAGCTATTACAATTGACAGTACAAAACAACTAGATCAATCCCCATTTAATGCACAATTGCTTATTTACGCCATATAGCATGTTCATGCAACATCTATACAATTTAATCTTAACAACCTCTTTAATTCTATTGACAATCGCAGCAGCCGAGCAAGGAAATCCTCTAAATTTCCTATGATTACGCTCTTAAAATTAATATAAAATTACTTCGATGCATATTTTATCAAATTTTCATTGTGATATATATTCTTTTTAGTAAGTTAAACTTTAATATTAAATTATAGATAATTGAATGAAAATTTATAAAAATATTTTAATTATCACATTATCTAAGTTTAAAGAAAAATATATTTAACATATAATTAATATAATTAGTATATTAAACTTATTTTTTTAAAATATTTTTCATGAATACTATATTTATTTATATATAATATAATATTATATGAAAAATAATATTGTGATATCGAGTGAACAAATATATATTTTTAATAACTCAAAATTAGATATTGTTTTAAATAATTATATTTGTCATGATAATAATACTTTCACCTCATAAAATTATAAAATGATTAATTTAATAAATATTAAAAATAAAAAATTTAATTACTCAAATTTATTAATATTTTATTAAATTAAACTCTTTTTATATTATTATTTAGTTTATAATTTTGAGTAAAACACGAAGAATAAAAATTGAGAATGATCTATATGAAAATAATTCATTATTTCAGGGTTATTTGTCTCAAAAATGGCGGAAATTGTTCATTACCTAAGAATTTGGAGGTAATGACATCCCCACCATTTTAACCAAAAGTGCTACTATTGCTAATAAGTTTTTATCTGGTAACAATATTTTTCATGAACCAAATGTTGTAATGCAATTCCGGAAAAAATCATTCCTTTTGGTAATGATATTTTCCACGAACCAAACGCCGCCTAAGTAGTTTTATATCTGTTTAAATATGTTTGAGTTAGAGTCATTGTGTACATAGAAAATCGTTATTGGGAGACTCACCCACTATAACTATGTATGCGACTTGGTCAGTTCGAACTAATCAAGGTAAAATCTTAGAAATCGGGACGGCAACAAAAATAATAATATGAAAAGTCGACTAATCTCTATTTTTAACTTTTTTTTCTCAATAAATTAAAGGATAAACTAAAATGATTAGTCATTGTACTTTTACATTTCTTTTTTACTTAGCTTATTAGACTTTTAAAAATTGTATTCTAATCATTAAACTTTTACTTTATTTTCATTGCTTTTGAGGCTGAAACTATTCTGTATTATTACGAAGCGTAGGATCATGTGTAATAATACAGAATAGTTTCTGGAGTAAATGGTGCTTGAAACTTGAGGTGAGTCTCAGGATGTTTAATGAACTACAGTATCAATTCTAGTAACTTATTTTCTGCGTGTAAACGAGAATGCAAATTGTTTATGTCTGCAACATTCTCAACCGACAGTAACCGCAATTTAGTACTTTGTTGGACGGCTTATTGCTCCAAATTGCTTCTCTCTACTGAGTTCTTTAGATGGAGTACGTAAATTTCTGATATCATGTTTACTTTCTGATGATGCTTGATTTGAACATTTGTCTAGGGGCAGTAATCACTAATATCAAATCATGGACTCTATATGATTTGCCGCTTTTATTATGTTCCGATTCAATACTTGAACTTATTTTTCGCTGCAACGATAGAAGTTCTTAAGCAGATATCTGGCTTGCTGATGTCCTTACCTGACTACAAAGGGTTCTTAACTTTTCAGTGAAGGTATTGGATTTGGGGGAGGATGGGATTGCCACAGCCGCTGAAACTGCTGCTCTTCGGGCATCTTTCCGGCAAGAGGTTGCTGTTTGGCATAAACTTGACCATCCAAATGTTACAAAGGTAAAACCAATTTATAATTTAGTTGTAGTTAGCATGGGAAATGACACTTCCCATTCATGTTCAGTGTTACGAGTTATGACTGTTGTTGCTACTGCAATATCACGACTTAATCCTTCAACTATTTTGATTTTAGATGTTCCAATCATGATTTCTTATTTTAACCAGTTTATTGGAGCTTCAATGGGAACGTCCAATCTTAAGATCCCGTGTAAAGACTCGACAAGCGGGATTAATAATTCTTTTCCTTCTAGAGCATGTTGTGTTGTTGTCGAGTACATTACTGGTGGGACGTTAAAGAATTTTTTGATCAGAAACAGGAGGAAGAAACTTGCCTTTAAGGTGGTGATTCAGCTTGCGTTGGACCTCTCTAGAGGGTGAGTGAACTTTTTTTAGGCATATTAGGATTTCCAATGTTTACTCTTTGGAAAAGTAAGGGATAATTTTTGCTCAACATCTGCAGTTTGAGCAATCTTCATTCCAAAAAGATTGTTCATCGGGATGTAAAGACAAAATATGTTGCTAGATGCTCGTAGAAATTTGAAAATAGCTGATTTCAGAGTTGCTCGAGTTGAAGCCCAGAATCCAAGAGATATGACGGGGGAAAACAGGCACTCTTGGTTACATGACTCCAGAGGTATCCACTCTGTTGACATCCATTGACAGTATAAACTTTTCTGATCAGCTGCAACAACAGTTGGATCATCTAAATGCTTCTCCTTCCCTTTTCTTTCCGGCTATCGTTTCCCTTTCCGTAAAGAACGAGAATATAACGTGACAGTTTTTGTAGGTCCTTGATGGGAAACCTTACAATAGGAAATGTGATGTCTACAGCTTTGGTATATGCTTATGATATGCCTTATGCCGATCTTAGTTATGCTGAAGTTTCATCAGCAGTAGTACGCCAGGTATGAGTTACTCTTGGCTCTGATACTTATAGTAGTACCGTCTGACGGTACATATGTTAACGACATTGGATACCGTTTGTTGCAGAATTTGCGACCAGAAATTCCTAGATGCTGCCCGGGATCATTGGCGAGCATCATGCGGAAATGCTGGAACGGGCACCCCGAGAGACGTCCTGACATTGATGAGGTGGTGAGATTGCTGGAAGCAGTGGATACAAGCAAGGGAGGTGGCATGATACCTGATGACCAATCTTGAGGTTGTTTCTGTTTCACCCGTCGTGGCCCGTGATAAAACTTTAGTTCACTCATTTATTTTGTCGTGCATATGTTCAGTTTAGAGAGAAACATGAAGCAGTTGATTGTTTGGTTCTCGCTGGTATTCCGAGAACGAGGTCGTTGATTTCATTACTGCACACGAATACAATCGTATTGTTTATCACGTATAGTAACTTAGTAAGTAGTATGTAAAGGTAAAGCTTTTATACATACCCTTTTTGTCACTATAAAAGTCGAAGAGATAAAATCATAAAAGATGCATGATTCATGTATTGATGGCATATTAGTTATAAATAGGATCGAGTAAAAATTGATTCGACATGAAAAAAAGTAATTTTTTTAGTTATTCAAGCTAAATTGTTTGATTTGTTCGAGTCAAATTAAATTTTCAGTTTGAATTTGAACATTTTATGATCTGATCTACAATTTCTTTGTATTTTAAATTCTTTCTTCATTTTTAGTTCGTTTTTATTAGAACTCGAATCACCTGTTTCTTATTCTCGATAATTTTTATTTAAATTTGAACCATATATTTCTAAATCGTGATAGAATAGTCGTAGTGAAATTTTTCTTGGTAACAATTTAATTCCTCATTTTAAATCACAGACTCCGTCCAAATACATGGATCGATGGCATATTTTAACATTTTGGAATCTATATGTTATATTGTACTTTTGGGTTTCGAGAGCGGATCCAAATTCATCTGTTATCCGTTTGAGGGCCCAAATTACTTAGAACCCTAATTTTAAAAAAATCCTCGAACTCCACATTCCCTCGCTACAGCCGCCTACTAAAAGCTCAAACTTGTCGGTTAACTGAAGAATTCCGTTGCTCTGTTTGATAATCTTATCTTAAGCCTTACTAATGGAGATAGACCCCAAAACTGATTCTGAAGATGACGTCCTCGTTCTGGTTAAGCAAGGAGCTGAAGCTGTAAGTTCAAAAATGCTTCCTTTTTCTTTCCAAGATACAAAAATGTGAAGAAAGAATGTTATAATTTATGTTCAATTTCATAGTTTTGTTTCCCATTCACAGAGAGTTTTCGAGTCACTGTTCGCGGGAAAAAGGTCCATCGTCAAAGAACGTTTCTCCAAGAAATACAGGCATCCTTCTCTCGATTCTAAGCTCACTCTCAAGCGCTTAAACGCGGTTCGTTTTTCCTCCCACGAAACCATTTCCCCTTGTTTTTGTTAAGTTAAATCCAATAAATTCTTGTTTTGTTCGGAGCAGGAAGCTAGGTGCATGACAAAGGCTCGGCGGCTGGGCGTTTTGACTCCGGTTCTTTACGCCGTCGACCCCGTGCTCCATACCCTGACTTTCGAGTACGTGGAAGGCCCTTCCGTTAAAGACGTTTTCCTCGGATTTGGCTCAAACGGAGTCGTTCAAGAACGTTTAGCCGATATAGCCACCCAAATTGGCGACGCAATAGGCAAACTCCACGACGGTGGACTTGTTCACGGTGACCTCACCACGTCAAACATGTTAATCAGAGATGGAACTAATAAGCTTGTCGGTGGTTATATTTTTCTATTTAAATAGCTTTGGGTCTGCATTAGTTTAAAGTTAATTTCAAACCGACCTTTCCATTTTTGTTTAGGTCCTTATCGACTTCGGTTTGAGCTTCACATCAACGCTCCCAGAAGACAAAGCAGTTGACTTGTACGTGCTGGAACGAGCCTTGATTTCAATGCATTCTTCGTGTGGGAATGTGGTAAGAAACCAAAAGTTACTTTTACATCAGCATTATGCAAAAACAAAGTGTTTTAGAAGATTAGCCTACATTGGTGCTTAAATTGATAAATATATGGATCTAATTGATGCATAGATTAGCCTACATGGAAGTGTTAATCTCAAAGGGTCATCTTTAGTGAACCTTATCATCTAATTGGTGCTTAAATTGATGCATAGATGGATCTCATACTTGCTGCATACAAGAAGTCATCGAAGCAGTGGTGTTCCACATTGAACAAGCTAGCTCAAGGTGCTACATTTTCTGATCCACTCTTGGAGCGCTCCATTTTTAAGCTTAGTAGGACCTTTACTCCTCCACCTATATCATCCCTAATCTGTTTTGTTGTGTTCTTGTATTTTTTCACGATGAACTGCAGTACGACAAAGGGGCCGCAAGCGCACAATGGTAGGGGAATCAGTTCAGATTTTGATTTAATGCAATGGAAAGAAAGGTGGTTAGTAATTTAGAGTATTTATGTTATAATTTCTGTATATTGCTCTTGTTTGGATCATTGGACTTAATCATGGTGTATTCTATTTAGCTTTTACGTGAATGAAGTTATTTTAATTGTGTGTATTTGTGTTTGCAAGTCAATTGTAAACATAAATCTTTAATTTTAATTATATATAAAATTTATTTTTATATTAAATAAATTATAAATATAATTATTTGTTTACATTATATGTAAACGTAATATGATGATATATCGATAATGCTTCAATGATTTACAAAAATTAAATATAATCTAAGTTTGGTGTATTCAATTACTAATCAAATCTAAGTTAGTTGTATACAATTACACAATCAAATTTCATGTATTACATTACACGTTTGATCAGAATTATGTTCAACCTACATTAGTGTGTCATTTATTCACTCAATTAAAAAAAATTCTTAGGGAATGTCAAAAGTAAATTTATGGTTTCGGAGATGAAACTATAAAGAAATTTGATATATTTTGAGATTTCAACATGTTATTGTAGGTAATGAAATTTGTAGGGGATGCAGAGGTTTTCAGGTTATATATATAGGGTAAAGGTTGTAGGAATTGTCGCATTCTCATATAATCTTCGTATGAAATTCTTTTTCTTTATCCTTGATTTTTCTCTAGATAGTTTTTTTTACGATCGTTTATTCACTTTTATCCGAAATAATATTCTTGGCTTCTTACTATATAATTTCATTTTATTTGCTCATTTGGTTTTCTACAAATAGGACGTTAAAACTTTGTTATAGTCTAGGGTGATGCTCTGCTTAAACCGGTTTAGCTCGAAGATCATAACCATAAACTTTGATCTCTGCTTTGATGAAAAATCAGCCGAAAGCAACATCTTAACATCCATTGTTGCTGCATTTCTTGGCATCTATCTCTGCAAAGGAAACAAAAAGGGACATAAACCAGTCAATTTCTCTACAACCAACCATTTGTTAGCAGCTCTGGATTTTAGTGCCTTTTGTGAAAATTCCTTGGACAATTTGGGTTCATTTGCTTCAGCTCTTAGTACAAAGTTGTTTAGATTTCAAAAGGAGAGAGCATAAAAGATAATAAATGTTAACCCCTCGTTAGTTTAACGATGTTGACGCCTGCAAATGAACTGTTCAAGTGGGGTGAAGCCCTTGGTAAAGGTACAAGCAAATTCCCAGAATTAGACTAGTACTAGCTCAAAGTCTTTTAGCATTTAGAGGCAGGCATTGATTTCCTTTTTCTGATTACTCACAATGGCATGCATTTGATTTGAAGTGAAGCCAGTCATTTCTGTGGAGAATTGTACTTCACTTGCCGGACTTCTTTTTATAGCTGCTGGTGTTCAGTAATAATGGAGTTAGCGAGGGTCAAGATGGACAGAAGGAAAACGGGTGGAGACACCTTTTAAAAAATTTAAAATATCATATATTTTAGATATTTTTATTTATTTTACCTCTTATAATTTTATTAATTTGTCCATTTTACCTAAAACCACACGTTTGTCCCTATCAGGACTAGCAACAGTTTTAAATGTGGCACCGCACCTGTAGTATAATAATCCCATTAAATATGGGGGGAAAAGGATTTCCATCCGGATACAGTCGGTGGGAATTCTTTCTGTATTTGAGTTTTTATTCTTTGTGAAGCATCTTAATTGTCTAGTAGATCGTGCAATGAATTATTTCATTTGAAATGAATTAAGGTGTGCGTGATAGATAGATAGATTACGACTTTATAATTTCAATCCAACTGACACATGGGATAATCCAACTGCTCCGATAACTTCGATCGCTAAACATTTGACAAGTCATAATGACTCTAACTACCGCTTATCGTTAAACATAATCCTTTTTTAATTTCAAAATCTTCACTTGATATAAATTATCAAATATATAAAATTTGAATTATTCAAATTCGTAGGAAAGGCCCTTTGAAGAACTGATTCACAAGGATTCTTCGTGTAATTTAAAGTTATTTATACATGTTTAATTAATTGTTAAAATAAAAATAAAAAGAGAGGATGGAAAAAGGGTTTGAAAGCAAATATTAGTATGGGGGGTGAAAAGAAGCATGTCAGATGGAATACATCAAATTCAGGGCTGGGAGAAGGGTAAAAAAATAATGAAATGATTGTGACAAGATCTTTGCAGTCAAGCTGTGTGAAGTCCAAATTGTAAGGTGAAACCACTTCGTTTTTCAACCCTCAGGTGAAACGCTTCACATCAATATGAGACAAGTTTTCTTTTTTAATATTTCAATTATTTTTTCTTTTATATTTTTTACCATTTATATTTTAAGTTCACAATATTATTTTTTATAGAAGCCGTTAATTTTATTAAAAATAAAAATATTCAAATTACAATGAAAATTTATAATTACAATCGTAATTTAAACAACACATTTTTCTATACACAAGAAAACTAGTCACTTAAGATCACACAATAGTCAAATAAGGAAAAGATTAAAAAATCTAGCAAAATAAACTCGAACAAAAGGTAGATATGAACATATCTGGTTGCATTGGTAAATGAACCGTAAAATAAAATGAAGCTATTGAAAGACCACACACAAATCACAAATTAGAATCGAGAGATATGAAAATACTATCTACGAACACAAATTGCGTATCTAAATCCAATATGAGGATCCAAAGCAGAGAATATCATAATGATAACAAATAAGTGTTATCTTGATCAGTCGTGACAATGTCAAATCTAACCCTGAAAAAATGATAAATGAAAACAACGATCAAACGATTAAAAATGTACCATAAAACAGAGAAAAACATGTCATAAAAACATAATTATTAAAAAAATATATATTTTATAATAAAGTATTTGAAAAACAGTCAATATCAAGGCTTGTACTGCTGCCAATCACAAAGATAAAGAAGAAGAAAACTAACAACAACTAAAGGAAAAGAGAGAAAAATAGGAACAATCCAAATGTTAGGATCAATTAGTTTTATTTTTAATAATACATCTTTAAGATTTAAATATGAATTACAGCTTTTATATTTTCTTCACTAGCTAGCTCAAGTGGTACTAAGAGGGAAATCAAAGGGACAAGAATGGTAAAATCACATGTTTAGTTCCTTAACATTTTAGAGTTTTAATATAATATAATATATAATAGTAAAATAGTATTTTAATCTTCCTAAATAATAAAATTATAATATATTTATTTGTCACTAAAATTATATTTTGATCCATCTAAACATAAAATTATACCACATGGGTGCAAAAAGTATCTTAATAATGTCATTTAAGAAGAAGTAAATGGCAAACAACCTAGAGAATTTACAAATATTGTACACCCAAACCACGTTTACAAGCTGAATGAAGTCTTATCTGATCTAAAACAAGCTCTACAAGCTTGGTACGGTAGGCTGTCAAAATTTCATAAACGACGAGCATTCCAAAGATTTACCGCATTAATTATTTATAGAAATATCAAAATGAAGATTTAAATTAGATTTTTTACAAACTGTTTGAACATTAATAAACTAAATTGGGTCTTGTACGAACTAAATTATATCAATAGTTAAAGAAATTGTTGTTTTTTTTCTAGAGGTCTTAGATTTAAACATAAAAAACTGTAAAAGTGTTTGAGTTTTCATTATAAAATGATTAAAAACATCTAGAATATATATTACATTGTAATCACCTTAGATTAATAAAAAAATTGAGTATTACAGAGATTTAGGACAAACTAACCTTTAATTTGTGCAATAAGGTCCGCCCTTGTAGATCTAATTTGTGTCTATTTATTTTATTTTTTTATCAGAAAAGTTGTAGTATGAAGTTCTCGAATAAAATCAAATAAAACTTGAATAAAAAAATTTAATAAAATTCAGTATGTATTTTTCAAATCAGATCAAACAAAATTCCAATTATAAAACTCTAACAAAACTAAATAAAATCCCATTGGACCGGCCAACATTCTCAACACCGTTTTTTTCCAACAAATATTTTAATTTCAGGGTTTAACATTATTGAATGGAAAACATGTCAGTTGATTTCCTTAAAGAAATTTTCAAACAAAATGGATGATATATAGCTTTCATCAGATGTCAATCACGAATAGAAAGAAGAAGACTAAATTACACCAAGTGATCTCTATCCCCAGCATTTGGTAAAATGGGTGCCACGTGGAGAGGATGACTTTGGTCTCGACAACTATGACATGGACAAGTTCCTCGACAACTTATAATTGGGACCAAATGGCAACAATGTCGATGGTGGAACCTTCACCTTTTTAGCCTTAGATTAATGGATTTTGTTAAGGATTCCCATTTTTCCTTTGGAGTGTTTTGCCGTCAACTTCATTAGTTTAATCCTTTGTTAATTAACTACCAAAAAAACATAAGAAAAAATGACAAGGAGACTGCTTGAAAAAGGGGGAATGTAGGGGCTTTTGCTTAAGGAACCAGACAGTTTCCTACATGTACATAACATGTCTTTTTCTTTAAAAAGATAGTTTTTAAACCGTCAAAAACATCATTTTTTTTCATTCGAATTATCAAAATACGATCAACACTAAAAAAATAATACTCACAACATTAACGCTAGAGAGTAAAACATAATTGATACTCATTGTATCGAGTGCTAAGGAGTTTATTTTTATCAAATAGAGTTTCAAATCTTATACATGTAGAAAATGATGTCGGAAGAATTTGCTTTCGTTTTTAAGGAACCCTTAATGGCCTCCTAAACAACAAGAAGAACCCTATTTACAAGTAGACATACATATTTTTGAAAGAGGAGCTTTCCAAGCACCCAATGCTTGAAACCTGAGTTTTATGGCAGAATGAAAATCACCAAGCAGCTAGAGAAAAACTGCTCTGTTTCTGATGGACACAAGCCTAGATCGAGTCAAAAGGAGCCTCCGAATTGGATAACAGGCTTAAACAAAGAGACTGCTAAAAAGCAACAAAGCTGAAGGTTTCGAGGAGATTGAAGGGTTAAAAAGCAAAGCAACACATTGGAGATGCAGCCACCCATTCCTTTGCCACAAACATTCTCCCCTACTAATGTTTGAAAGACCAAAAACCCACGCTTAAGCAACAGTCGCTGCTGCGTCTCGAGTCCCTCACAAATTGTTCCATATAAACTTCCCATATGGGTCATGTTTCTTAAGCTCATTCAGATTTAGGCTTATATAAGTCAACCGAGACTTGAGAGATACTAGAACTAAAATGTTGTATTGTTTGAGATAATGCATTCTTTTTTAATCTTTCTATTGCTTCTTTAACCTCTCTTTTTTCCCTTTAAGGGAAAAGGGAGACCAAATGTGGAAATGGGCACAGCTTTGGAGGTATATTAGACTAAGATTCTATATTAGGGATGAATTTATAAAATTTTAAGAGATAATATATTTATAAAATTTTAAGGATAAAAATATATTATCAAAAGAAATAAAAAATAAATTAAGAGATCCGGGCAGAGGTTGATTGTGGATGGGTGGCTTATAGCTCCATTTCCCATTCCCCATTTGCCCTTAAAGCTTTGCCTTTGTTTTAGGTTGTAGGGGGGAGAGAGAGAGAGCAGTGAAACCCCATGCTCGCTTGCACTTTATTCTCTTCAAGTTCGATACTTTGCATTGTATCCTGAACGAGGTTTTTATTTCAATAAAGAGCTCTAAGCTAACTTAAAGGAAACCCCGAAAAAGAAAAAAACTATCTTTTCTATTCCTCCCCTATCTCTCTCTCCCCCTCTTTTATATGTCCTACATTGTCTTGTTCTATCCTCGGAATCTCTTATTTTCATTTCCTCTCCTAGGTTGTTGTTGTTGTCCTCTTTTTCTCTCTTTAGTCTTCTCTGGCAGAGCTGCAAACACTTCACAGGTAAAAAGACCACTTGTTTTCACTTTGTTTAAAATGAAATGGTAATGCTGATGATAAAAAGCCTGGAACTTCCTTTGTTCCCTTACTTGTTTTCTCTTCATTACCTGGGGAACAGAGGTTTACCCTTCTCTTATCCTAAGCTGTCATTCAAAATTATCCCACTTTCCTCCCTATTATTTTCTAGAAGTTCCTGTTTTCAAGAAGTTCCCAACTTTTGTATTTGTCTGTCTTTGTTTACATTTGGACGAAACGCCTGAGAATATCCAGTCATAGTTCAACCAATAGGAGCAACTTCACGAAAATCGTAATTATTGCTAGGCTATATGAAAGCTGTGAAACAATGAGAGATGGAAACTCCAAGAAGAGCAAGGTTTTTTTTTCTTCTTCTCTGAGACAAGCTGCAATCTCATTCGATTGTTCTGTCATTTTATGTATTGTAAGCTATTGATGTTAAATGTATATTTCCCTGATGAAGTTTTCATGGCCTAAGACGTTGGTTAAGAAATGGTTCAACATCAAGAGTAAAGCTGAGGACTTTCATGCTGATGATGTTGATCATGGAGGTGATTCATTTGATTGGGTTTTGAGTCTTTTTTCCCCTCTGTTTTATTGCATGTGTTTTTAAGATTGAACATTTGGTTCTTGGATTTGAAATATTTAGCCTTCTATATACCAAAAACATGAATCTTGGTCTTTAATTTCAGTGAGGTATGCAGTTGTATTCTTAGATCTTGATTGCTTTCTAGTGTTAAGTTGTTTCTTGATGGGATTTGGTTTACAGGGTGTTTTTTTGTTCCACATTGGTATAGGATTTTTGTAGCTACATGGAATGTGGCTGGAAAATCTCCTCCTAGTTATTTGAATCTGGAAGATTGGCTTACTACCTCTCCTCCTGCTGACATTTATGTACTCGGGTATGCGAAACCGGTCCAGATTTATTCTGCATCTCAATGTGACAATTCTTTTAAACAAACTAGATTTTTGGTATTGACAGAAGCCTTTTGGATCCCTTATTTTGGCCTTTCTTAGGTTTCAAGAAATTGTTCCTTTAAATGCGGGTAATGTTTTGGGCGCTGAAGACAACGGACCGGCTAGGAAATGGCTAGCTCTCATTAGGAAGACTCTGAACAGTCTTCCTGGAGCCAGTGATGGCTTCCACACACCTTCACCTGTCCTTTATCCACTTGTAGAACTAGATGCGGACTTTGAAGGGTCAACAAGGCAGGAAGCTTCATCTTTCTTTCACCGCCGGTCATTTCAGTCATTGAGTCGTAGCATGAGAACGGATAATGACATGGCGATGCCACAGCCAAGACTTGACCGCCGCTTCAGTGTTTGTGATCGTTTTGTCCTTGGGCATAGACCAAGTAATTATGACCCTAAATTCAGATGGGGTTCTTCTTCTGATGAGAACGGAGCTGGAGATTCACCAGGCAATGCTCACAATTCCGAATATTCTCCAATGACCTATAGCGGATCTTTTGCATTAGAGGAAAACAATAGTCCGATGGAGCATTCAAGGTACTGTTTGGTTGCCAGCAAGCAAATGGTAGGGATATTTCTAACAGTATGGGTGAAGAGTGATCTTAGAGATGACGTTCGCAACTTGAAAGTGTCTTGTGTTGGCAGAGGATTGATGGGTTATCTTGGAAACAAGGTACATCTTTGCCTATTGAACTCTTTGTTTTGGTAGATTTTGTTCAACTGAAAATAAGGAAGCATGCTCATTTCTTTGGTTTTACAGGGTTCCATATCTATTAGCATGTCTTTGCATCGAACCAGCTTTTGCTTTGTCTGCAGTCATTTAACCTCAGGTCAAAAGGAGGGTGATGAGCTGCGAAGAAACTCTGATGTTATGGAGATCCTCAGAAAGACGAGGTTTCCCAGGGTTCATGGAACGGGATATGATAATTCTCCCCAGACGATTCTAGAGCATGAGTAAGCCCTTATATGTTAAATTTTGACTGTTTTACTACTTGTCAGGCTAATGTCTTGGCTATGGTATAAACTAAGTTTTGGATATTGGTGCAGTCGTGTTATATGGCTTGGGGATTTGAATTATCGGATAGCTTTGTCCTACCGTTCTGCAAAGGCTCTAGTTGAGATGCGCAATTGGAAATCACTGTTAGAGAATGATCAGGCATGTTCTTATCCTTTTTGATTGATCCTATATATTTATGTTCATTTTTCATGGAGCTTTGCTAGGAATCTGAAATTTGATGGTTTTCCAGCTTTGTTTAGAGCAAAGGAACGGTCGTGTTTTCGAGGGATGGAACGAAGGCAAAATACATTTCCCTCCTACATACAAGTACTCAAATAATTCAGACAGATATGCAGGGGAGGATAGGCATCCAAAGGAGAAGCGAAGAACTCCTGCATGGTAATCAGAATTATCTACCTTATGTTCATGAGGAGAAATTCTGACATGATTTTGCTTTCGCGATGAACCAGATCTGACAATAATCATAAACAGACAAATAAGTTTCTTATGTTCGTTGTGAAGGTGCGATCGTATACTGTGGTATGGACGAGGCCTCTACCAGTTATCTTATGTTCGTGGAGAGTCAAAGTTCTCAGACCATAGGCCGGTGTATAGTGTATTTTCGGTAGATGTTGAGTCTATTAACTGTAACCGAACAAGGAAAAGCATGAATTGTTCCAGGGGCAGGATTGAGGCTGAAGAGCTGTTGCCAGAGTCACATGGATACACTGAACTAAGTTTCTTTTGAGAGAATTATTTAACAATCCTTATTCTGTGCCACAGTTCCGGAAGACGACGCGGTATTAAGTGCTTTCTTGTATAAGGTAATCCTTCCATACAAAGGGAACTAAATAAAACGAAATCTTTTTGCTGTTACCGTACACTTGCAATACAATGTTCTGAAACTGCTGCTATAAATCATGTATCCGTTCCCTGTTGAAGTTTTTGAATTTGAGAATATCTATTGCTTGTTCTTAAATGTTCCCATTTTACAGATGAGCAATGCCTTGGTGAGATTCCGGCGAACGAACGAGTACTGTCGACCGCAACCCGAAAGGTCGGTCTTTACTTTTAATAGTCTGGATGTAAGTTCTTGCCATAAATTCAATTTTCTAATTCTCTAACATGGCTTTTCCTTGCTGTAACAGGTTCAACTCTATATATTGTTAACAAATTCTTAACTCCAGAAGATCATGATGGCACAGCATTGCCTGACTATCATTGATGACTGTTTTAACATTTGGTTAGATTTTTTAAAATGCTTTTGTAAATTCCAGCAGAAAGGGTTTTTTTTTAAGGGGAGAAAATGAAAAAGGGGTGGGGGGGGGGAGATAATGGAATCAATTGGCAATTTACTTTTTGTACTAGTCTTGGGAAATAAAGCCTGCTGGAGGTTTGAGATGTGATGGATGCTCGTTACTAATGAATAAAACAGAAACTTTGGTTTATGTAAACCTTCTTCTTCTTTCCCCAGTTGCCGCTAATCATTCTGCTGATATAAAGGAGAAACTAATTTGTTTGAACTTTGAATTGATTATCTTTATCTTTAGTGTTATAATATCGAAACAATAATTATCGGTAAACAAATAAATACGATTGAAAATAAAAAAAAATAAAAAACACAGATTTACATGAAAAATCCAAAAGGAAAATATCACAGACAGAAGAAAAAAAATTTATTAATATTAAGGAATAATATACACGAGGACTTTGGTGAAATAAAAGAATTTTTAATTTTTAACTTTGATCTTTAGTATCTATTCATGGGGATAGATATTTAATTACAAAATAAAACTAAATAAAATAGAAATCTAATTTTAACCAAACTGAATTTTCTAATTTTTTTAATATTTATATATTAATTAATTTATATCACTTGAGTAAAACTCTAACATTTTGTACATCTTTTTCAAACAGCGACTTGAACTCATCAAAAGTAAAAGAAAAGCCAAGAAGAAAGTAAGTAAAAAGACGAATACTTTGATGAGATTAAAAATAATCTCAGATGTTAAGATTGAATTTCATGTATTTATCAAGGAGAGAACATGCCTCCAAAAGGCAAATGAATCCCAATAAAGGGCTCAAGTTCACAATGCCTCTGTGGTTTCAAATCTGAATAGTTTCATCTATGGGCCATGCATCAGCTAGACAGCTACCGCATCAGAAAGCATTGAAGCATTCTTCAACTGAGGATGCAAATTTTCAGATATGATCAAAACTTGAAGCCTGGACAGGACTGCAATGCTGGTGCTCTCTGCAATGGTATAACCCTGCCTGCTTACTGCCAATTGTTTTGTTCAGTATTTGGTTGGACAACCAAACCTTTGGGAGCTGTCAGAACTCAAGAACCGAGAAAATTTATTTAATTTTTTTAACCCAGCAATGTTTCCATCTAAAGTCAACCAGTTACAAGATTTATATCTCCACAGGTTTCAGTTCACTTAGCATTTTCTTCACGGTAAATAAAATAATCTTGGAAGTTTATAGATAAACTGTCGGGAAAAGACATGAAACAGCATATTCTTTCCCTGAAAAAGTACATGTCGGATAAAATTTTCCACTTGACTACACTTTTTATAATGAATTATCTCATATCCTCAAAGTAATGGGACTGTAAATTTTGCATTGATGGTAGAAGGTGAGAGACCATTAAGACTGCAACAAATCAACAGCAAGCTCCAAATCAAAAACCATTGATAAAAGTTCACTTTTTCTGTATAAAGAAAAAGAATGAAATCGTTTTCAAGGTGGATTGGCCCAGTTTGGATAGGGTTTGTGGGGTTTGAGGAGAAATAGCTTTTTCATTGTCCAGAATCAAAGTTATTCGATGTTATATACCAGTACAACATGAAGCTTTTTTAGTGGTGGGAATTTCCAGCTTGAATTTGGGTGATATTACATGTTTTTAAAACGACATGTTTGGACGTTTACACTTGTTTTACAGGTTGAAAGCTTTGAAAGAGAATCCCACAAAGCCTGATTCATCCAAAGAACCACAACACATGAAACTACTTTTCTTTTATAATCATGGGAAACTGGGAATTCCCACACCTGCCTTAACCCTTTCTTCCTTTTTCTTATTTTAGTATCCTTTTGTTCCTTAATTTCCAATATGAAAATGTCTCACTGCTACTATTTTTTGATTTGATGCTGTGCGTATATATGCCTGCATTCATGTCCTGCTGTCTAGTAGCTATCTAAGGCAGAGGACGGTTACTGAAAGTAAGTGCCGAAGGGGAAGCTCTTATCTTTGTCAATATCCTGTTTTAACAGCTTTGGATATATAAAGTAATGATTCCCATCATTTGGTCACTCTTCAATCATGTTATTAAATTATAATTGCGGTCACGGTCTTGTAATGTTCAATTATAAATATTACGGATATTATAAATTATTCCTAAGAGGAACTATATTTTTATGTTATAATACTGAAAAATATGACAATATGACTGTTACAATTGCAGACGTAATTTAATACTATGCTTTGAATGACTTGATTTGTACAAACTTTGGGTTGTGTTATGGACATTATAGTCAAAGAACAAACCAAAATAATCCAAGGGTTCTTTCACTTCACTAAAATATCTGCAATTCTTCAAGCTGCCTAACAAAACACCGGGATTTGGTGCATACGCACTTCACAAATTTCCCTAATTTATGCTTTTAAGTGTTCTGCATTTGGGATAGAGACAGTAAAGTTTTGTGTTCTGCATTTTTTGTTCTTATTAGACAGTTATCTCTCTATTTCCATCAAATATCAAATAGCATATAATATTTTTTAGGTAAAATTTGATGAACTGCGGGACATATTAAGACCCACAGATCATGGCACCTCTGAAGGACTGACAACCCTTTCAGAGGGTACCCCACGTTTTAAGAATGTTATCGATTTCTCTTTCCCTCACGTCATCCTTGGACGAGAGCACAAAGGCAAAAGCACTCCTCTGAATCTGACTCGGCCCCCAACCTCACTGGTTTGCTTGAGCATGCTAACTCGTTGGTGGTATCTCATAGGCCGCCGGAGGGGGCCTGTTTCTCCCTCTCTGCCACGTGATGGACACTTAACTTCACCCACCGAGAGGGACTGGACGTACAGTTTGAAGGCATTTTTTGGCAAGAAAAACTAACATGGGGAGCGGAGTGGTGCATGTGGGGATTACGCATAACAATGCTATGCGTGAAAGCAGGTCTGCATGGGGAATAGCCATTTTGAACAAGCACAGTGCCTTCCACTGAATGCAGAAACAGGCCAACTTAATGAACGTTTATCTGAAGTTCGTCTCGGTCCTAGCAATAGGGCCACCGGTGCACAACCAACTTGGTTTAAATTTTATAATAACTGGTCCCAAACCGTGAAGAAGGCAAAAGCCACTTTCGATTTTGAGATTGAAGCGAATAGGAATGATATTTGTGGAGTTTCTTTTGAGACCTGACAAAACTGCATGCCCCCACGCTTGAAAACTACACAACCTAGCTAGCTTCAGCTGATGCAAATCCCATAGATTTAAGGGACTGTTTGATTAGCTCTGAATCGAACCATTAAGCGTTAAATACTGAACCGTTCAGCATTTAATGTGTCTGTTTCTCACCTCTGAATGATTCAGTGCTGACTGATTCAGTGTTGACTGATTTAGCATCAAAGTACATTCTGAATGATTCAGAGCCATTATCAAACAGAATGTTACATTCAGAGTTAATTCATACAGAGCCTTTGAATCATTCAGCATTTGAATCATTCAGCGCTTAATTATTTTAAAGTAAACAAACAGCCCCTAAAACTACCAAATTAAGAGCATTGATTATATAAAACTGATGTCATAGTAAAGATTGTTGCTTGTTAAACAAGGTGTCAGTCCTGATAAGTGAGCAGTGACCAACATGGTATACGTATACCTGGTGTCATGCTCGTTTCTTGTTCCACCCGCAGAGCGTCTGTTACACTAAATCTAACACTTGTTTCTTTTGCTGTCAATAATTTGTGGGGGTGGTTTCTGTTTAGAGCTATGGTCAACCTCGTTTTCCACAATGCCGGTCCTTAATATAGTCGACCCGGATTTCACTGAGCCTATGGAAGAAAGGAAAAAAAAAAAGGGTATCTTCAGAACTGGAAGAAGATGTCACCAGGCAACCGACGGGACGCCTGGTCTTTGGTTTCTTTCTCTGATACTCCCCATCCCATCAAAGGCAGTCATTTATCATTGGCGAACGTCTAGTTTGTTGAGAGGTCTACATCATCGATCCAATACATGTTTTTGTTCAACGTGGGATCTTATTCGGGCTTCTATACAAAACATTCTTAGCCCGTCTACATCATTTTCTGGGTTCATTGGAAGCCTGGAATATTTGTCTAACATGGGCTCGCATGAGTTATTCGTATTTCACACCATGCAAAATTTACACAAGTAGTTGTTAGCTGAAAGCTCAACCATGGAGTGCCTTCCCCCTCAAAGCTTTAAACCCATTTTTACAAGTTCGCCATGCTTTTCCCTTATTTATAATCTCTGCTCCCTTGTTGACTTGGTCCAGGGAGAAAGAACTCTTCGTCCTGGTTACCAAAGATCATATCCACCTCTTCTTCCCTGGTCTTGAAAGCCAACTCCTTGGCTTCCTTCTCGAATTGCTGCACGAAATTACCCTCCCCTGTAAAAGAAAACCAAGATTACATGAAATGAAAGACAAAGAGTACTGCTGGCTTATAAAAACAAGGTTATTTTGTACTTTATTTACCTGCTAGAAGGTATCTGACATTGTTTTCTATATTGACCTCAAAACATAGAACTTCTAGATTGGTACGTCTAGATGCAACTGTTACGAAAGGATGCCCCGCCGGAACAACGAACACTGTGTCGAACGGTAGACGTGAGCTCATCTTCTGATAACTAGAGCCACTCTTTCTTTGTCCAGAATCCCGACTTTGACGATGACTGGACTTGGAGGACACATCAGGAGGTACCATTTCCAAGTACCCTTCGCCTTGCACGACAATGGCAATCTTTATTGCCCTCGAGTTGTACAAAGGGGCAATCATGGATCCCTGAACATAAAGTAAAGAACGTGGTTAATCTGTTATCCAATTTGTCGGTACAAAAAAAAAATAAAGTGCGACATTACCCTACTGATGTTGGCATAGGAAACCCTGAGATCGAAATCTTTAAGGTGCTGAAATTCATCTGCATCAACTTCAAAGAGCTGACCATATTTGTTAGACTTTGAAGGGCGGCGCTTTTTGAAGAGATTGAATGGATTCTTTGAATCACTTCCAAAAGGCCATATTCCACCGCCTTTGCCACATTCCTCGATTTGTTCTTTCGAGACTGCGAGGATAGCTTCTTTGCCTTGTTTGTCGAAAAACCTCTCCAGCTTATCTCTTGAATTCTGGTTAAGTGTTACATATATGTTGAAATACAAATTTGGAAAGTCCAAATTAACTGCTGCCATCAAACTTTCGGTGGAAAGTTTGAAAAAAACAAACAAAATAATTCCACCAAAATTTGGTTGGAAAATTAGAGCAATTGGAGCAATTGACAGCATGATTTTGATGACTTTTGAAATGGTAAAATTTCAATTTTAGTCATTGTAATTTAGGGTATTTACAAATTAGTCCTTAAGCTTCAACTGTAAATACCCTAGCTTATTTAGCTTCAAAATCATCCCAAAGCATTCTAGCTTTCTTCCAATACTAGAGAATTTAGAGAGTTTCTTGAGAGTTATTTTCTCCTTTTTATCAAGAGAGAATTATCATTGTTTTCTCCTTGGTAGATCGAGAGAAGTTGTAATTCCTATTTTCTCCTAGTGAAATTCTTCTACCGTTGCCCGTGTTTTTACCCTACATTATTTAGGGGTTTTCCACGTAAAATTTGTGTCTCTTTTATCTTCATTTTTGTTTTATCAAATTATCAGTTACGATTTTGCTCTATCCGATAGCCGTCTTCCGCAACAATTGGTATCAGAACCAGATTAGAGTGTGTAATATCTACTTATTGTGTTTGTGGTTGCCACCAAAAGGTGGATCCTCCAATATAAGAAAGTAAGAAGGTATTACCTATTCTTTGAAGGTTCTAGAGAACTATTCACGATAGTGAAATAGTGAGAGCTATCCGTAATAGAAGCTATGACAACGAAATTTGATATTAAAAAATTTAATGGGAAAAATTTCTCATTGTGGAAATTGAAAATGAAGGCCATCATGAGAAAAGAGGGTTGTCTAGCAGCTATCATTGAAAGGCCGATAGATTTCACAGACGACAACAAATGGATCGAAATGGACGGGAATGCTATGACAAACTTTCATCTAGCATTAGCAGATGAAGTATTGTCAAGCATCGAGGAGAAGAATACAACTAAGGAGATATGGGATCATCTCACCAAATTGTACGAGGCCACATCGTTGCACAATAAAATTTTCCTTAAGAGGAAATTGTACACTCTTCGGATGTCAGAATCTACTTCAGTGACGGAGCACTTAAATACAATGATCACTTTATTTTCTCAGCTTACATCCTTAAGCTGTAAAATATGAGAACAAGAACGTGCTGAACTTCTACTTCAAAGTCTACCGGATTCGTATGATCAACTCATCATCAACTTGACAAACAGTAATGTCACCAGTATAGTCTTCGATGACGTTGCAGCTGCTGTTCTACAAGAAGAAAATCGACGCAAAAACAAGGAATACATACAAGTAAATCTGCAACAAGTAGGAGCGTTGACAACGATGAGAGGGAGATCAACAAAACGTGGCCAAAGCAGCAATCACAAACATGGTAGATCGAAGTCAAGGAGCAAGAAGAATTTAAAATGTTACAACTGTGGAAAGAATTGTCACTTGAAGAAGGATTGTTGGAGTTTAAATAAAAACTCCAATCCACAAGTCAATACCACAAACACTTCAGATGATGGAGATGCTCTATGCTGTGAAGCGTCAACCACCGTGGAAGGCAGAAAAATATTTGCAGATATATGGCTCATTGATTCGGGAGCAACATATCACATGACCTCAAGAAGAGAATGATTCCATCATTATGAACCTGTCTCAGGAGGATCTGTGTATAGTTGCAATGATCATGCCTTAGAGATCGTTGGCGTTGGAACCGTCAAATTGAAGATGTATGATTGAATAATTAAAGTTGTTCGAGATGTGCGGCACGTGAAAGGCCTAATGAAAAATTTATTATTCTACGGATTGTTGGATAATAATGCAAGCAAGATTGAAACACGGAAAGGAATCATAAAAGTGTTCCATGGAGCGCTTGTGGTGCTGAAAGGCGAAAAGATAGCAGCAAACTTGTACATGCTGAAGGGAGAGACTTTGCTAGAAGCATAAGCCTCTGTTGCCTCATGTAGTTCAGATTCTGCAATGCTATGGCATCAGAAACTTGGACACATGTCAGAACAAGGAATGAAAGTCCTTGTGGAGCAAAAACTACTTCCCAGCTTAACAAATGTATCACTTCCTTTATGTGAGCATTGTATAACAAGTAAGCAGCACCGGTTGAAATTTAACACGTCAAATTCTAGAGGCAAAAGTGTTCTAGAATTGGTTCACTCTGACGTATGGTAAGCACCAGTAACATCCCTAGACGGAGTAAAATACTTTGTCTCATTTATTGATGACTACTCCAGGAGATGTTGGGTGTACCCTATTAAGAAGAAGTCAGACGTGTTTTCAACTTTCAAAAACTTTAAAGCGTGGGTGGAACTTGATTCTGGAAATAAGATCAAGTGTTTCAGAACAGATAATGGAGGAGAATACACAAGCAAAGAATTTGATGACTTTTGCATGAAAGAAGACATCAAAAGACAGTTCACAGTGGCGAACACTCCTCAACAAAATGGAGTGGCAGAGCGGATGAACAAAACCTTGTTAGAAAGAACAAGAGCAATGTTGAGGGATGCAGGCCTAGAAAATCATTCTGGGTAAAAGCAGTCAATACCGTCTGTTATTTGGTGAATCGAGCTCCATCAACTGCAATAGAGCTGAAGACACCAATGGAGATGTGGACTGGAAAACCAGCTGATTATTCAAACCTCCATGTATTTGGAAGTATAGTGTACGTGATGTACAACTCCCAAGAAATTTCAAAGCTGGATTCAAAATCCAGGAAATGCAACTTCTTGGGGTATGTTGATGGAGTAAAGGGGTATCGCTTGTGAAATCCCACTACCCGCAAAGTGATCATTAGCGGGGATGTTATCTTTGTAGAAGATAAGCTACAAAGAAAAGAAGATGATAATAGCGCCGAAAAGTCAGAGACTACACAGATATATGTGAAAAATGAGTTTGAACAAGGAGATTCTTCTAAAGCAGAACCAGTACATGACGAACAAGAACCAGAGAGTTCTGAAGCTCCAAGAACTCGTCAATCAGATCGTGTGAGAAGACGTCCCAATTGGTACTCAAATTATGTTATAGAAGGTAATATTACATATTGCCTTTTAACAGAGGACGGTGAGCCATCAACATACCAGGAGGCAATAAACAGCTCAGATGCTTCACTGTGGATGATGGCGATGCAAGAAGAAATTGAAGCCCTTCATAAAAATAATACATGGGACCTTGTGCCACTACCACAAGGAAGTAAGCCAATTGGTAACAAATGGGTTTTCAAAATCAAGCGAAATGGTGACGATCAAGTGGAGAGGTATCAGACAAGACTGGTGGTCAAAGGATATGCTCAAAAAGAAGGTATTGATTTCAATGAAATATTTTCTCCTGTGGTTCGACTAACAACAGTTCGAATAATTTTGGCGATGTGTGCTACATTGAATTTACATCTAGAGCAGCTAGATGTTAAAACAGCTTTTCTTCATGGAAATCTTGAAGAATAAATTTACATGCTCCAGCCTGAAGGTTTTGAAGAAAAAGAAAAGAAGAACTTGGTTTGCAGGTTGAACAAATCTCTGTACGGTCTAAAGCAGGTGCCGATGTGTTGGTATAAGAGATTTGATTCCTTCATTATGTGTCTTGGATATAACAGACTTAATGCAGACCCTTGTGCTTATTCCAAGAGGTCTGGTGATAACGATTTTGTTATATTGTTGTTGTATGTGGATGACATATTGGTTGTAGGACCCAACAAAGATCATATTGACGAATTGAAGGCACAACTGGCTAGGGAATTTGAAATGAAGGACTTGGGATCAGCAAACAAGATTCTAGGGATGCAAATTCACCGAGACATAAGTAATAGGAAGATTTGGCTTTCACAAAAGAATTACTTAAAGAAGATCTTGTCACGATTCAACATGCAAGATTGTAAGCCAATTTCTACCCCTCTTACTATTAACTTCAAATTATCCTCCAGTATGAGTCCTAGCAGTGAAGAAGAGAAGATGGAGATGTCTCGAGTACCGTATGCATCGGCAGTGGGAAGTTTAATGTTCGCTATAATATGCACAAGACCAGACATTGCACAAGCAGTGGGAGTGGTTAGTCGGTACATGGAGAATCCAGACAAAGAGCATTAGAATACAGTAAAGAGGATCATGAGATACATCAAAGGGACCTCAAATGTTACATTATATTATAGAGGATCAAACTTACTAATCAATGGGTATGTAGATTCTGACTATGCAGGGGATTTGGATAAAAGCAAATATACTACAGGATATGTGTTTAAAGTTGCTGGTGGAGCTATAAGCTGGGTTTCAAAATTACAGTCTGTTGTGGCTACATCCACAACAGAGGCAGAATATGTAGCAGCTACACAAGCCAGTAAAGAAGCAATTGGGTTGAAGATGTTATTGGAGGAGCTTGGGCACAATCAAGAGTATGTCTCTCTGTTTTGTGACAGTCAAAGTGTCTTGCATTTAGCAAGGAATCCAGCATTTCATTCAAGGACAAAGCACATACGAGTTCAGTACCATTTCATTCGTGAAAAGGTAGAAGAAGGGACGGTAGATATGCAGAAGATCCATACCAAAGATAACATAACAGATTTCATGACGAAGACAATCAATGCTGATAAATTTACCTGGTGTCGATCCTCTTGTGGCCTGTTAGAAACGCAAATAACATGATGATACAAGGTAGAAAGAATGGTGTGAAGATATGATTGTTCCAATCAAATCTTTAAGTGGGTGATTGTTGAAATACAAATTTGGAAAGTCCAAATTAGCTGCTGCCACCAAACTTTCGGTGGAAAGTTTGAAAAAAACAAACAAAATAATTCCACCGAAATTTGGTTGGAAAATTGGAGCAATTGGCAGCATGATTTTGATGACTTTTGAAATGGTAAAATCTCAATTTTAGTCATTGTAATTTAGGGTATTTACAAACTAGTCCTTAAGCTTCAACTATAAATACCTTATCTCATTTAGCTTCAAAATCATCCCAAAGCATTCTAGCTTTCTTCCAATACTAAAGAATTTAGAGAGTTTCTTGAGAGTTATTTTCTCCTTTTTATAAAGAGAGAATTATCATTGTTTTCTCCTTGGTAGATCGAGAGAAGTTGTAATTCTTATTTTCTCATAGTGAAATTCTACTGTTGCCCGTGATTTTTACCTTACATTATTTAGGAGTTTTCCACGTAAAATTTGTCTCTTTTATCTTCATTTTTATTTTCTCAAATTATACAATAATATACGTTTTAAATAAATTTAAGATACAAAGCGAAACTTGGCAATGGATGAAGTTAGACACAGTATGGAATAAGACTTTTACCTTGAGAGCAGCTTCAAGGATCTCAATGCTAAATGTTGCATAGAATGATTCCGGTTTTGCACCAGCAGCACCGTAAAATACCTCATAATGGTCTGGACGATTGACGGTTTGCAATAACTTGACTATGAACAGTTTCTCACTGTCATCTCTGTTGATCAAATAAAGAGGAGTCCCAGAACGAACCCTGATGATGTCTCCTGTTTCAATGTTGAAGCTCCGTCTCTTATCTTCATGGATCATTGATATTATTACACGTCCTGTTCATGAATGAAATGCAGTGTTCAGTTAAAATTCATAGTTTTTTTCTTGTATGACACAATATTGAAAATAAAGATTATATAACCTTGAGTGACAACAAAGATAGCATTAGCATCAAAATGGTTTGGGATTAGAAACGCCTTCGGATTTGCAACAAGTAGGGCCAGTCGATAATTCTCAATGCCACGAAGAAGATCCGAGTTGTGTGTGAATTTGGTGAGAAGATCAACTCTTCCTTTCCCAGTCTTGATTGGGGTAGAGAAATGTCGATCTTCAAATACATAAGGATTGTGCTTTTCTTCTTCTTCGTATTCCTTCGTATGTTTTTTGCCTTCCTCCTCCCACCTTCTGTCATGCTCTCTCTCCAATCTCTGTCGGCATCGAAAGCGACACAGCTGCTGCGCCTCCCCCCTTCCTTGTCGCATACACCGGCTCTGGCACTCTCTCAATCTCCGGTCAGGATCAAATTCAAGTTCTTTTACACCCTCTCTTTCTTTTTTCTCTCTGTGGTATTCTTCATATTTTCTCATACACTCTTCTTTCTGTTCCTCATCAAATTGTTGCTGGACTCTGCATTGGTGGGAGCATTGTTTTCGCTCTGGGTCTTGCTTAGCAGAGGCTAAGCCCGCAAACAAAGCCGCAACAGACAGGACTAAAATAACTGCAGAAAGCTTCGATTTGGCAGACATTTTTGAAAGCGTCGCTTGTTGTTGCAGAGATTGAAGATGAAAATTGGGATTATATATAGCGGCAAGGTAAGTGCATGCATGAAGACGGGTGTCTACTGTACGTGTCATGAGTCATGACAAGTAAATGCTGAAACGCCGCGTTGTGTTGGGCTCGCATGCACTGGCAGTTCCGGATCTAAATTTTAATATTTTTTTTAAAATAATGAATATGTATTTTTTTTTAATTTTTTCTTAACATAATAGATTATATATATATATATATATTTAAATAATGAGATGCACTTAATTTCAGAGAATTTAGAGCACCCGCCCGTGCTTGCATGGGACCCTATCGTGGTTTCATATATCATCTCAGCAGACTTTTGGACGATCCTTAACTAACCGAATGCAAATGTAAGTATTATGTGTAAACATTGCAATCAACACGAAAAGATTAGATGTGTTTTCTGAAAGGTGGCTTGTCAGCTAGGAATAGGTATTCGATAGAGTCCTACCTGATTCGATCAGATTATTATTATTTTTTGAAAAATAGATTTAGGTTAGATTGAGTTATTCTTTAAGTAATGAATCAAATCTGATCATATTTCAATATAATACTATAATTATCTCTAATATATTTAAAGATAATTATTATAAAATTCTTTTTTATTTTCTTTTCAATTAATTCTATGTTTTACCTAATAAAAATAATTTTTATGTCTATATCGAATCATATCAAATTTTGAGTTAGACAAAGTCTAAATAACAGTCGAATTGGGTTAGGTCAAGTGAAAAGGCTTAATTCTCAAGTCAGGCTCGAATAGACCAGAAATTCAATCCAATCCAACCCATGATCATTCCTACTGTCAGATAATGGACAATGTCTGAAACAAGGTCCCTGAGGGTTAGCAACGTTGAAACCAATAGAATCTGATTACATTATAGAGCGCACAAGGAGGAAATTGGCGAGTGGTAATCTCATATAGGAAAACAAGGCACCATAAATAGCCATGCTCGATTGGTACAGAGTTTAAGCCTTGGACGTTAAAATACAATCCAAAGAGATTTCATTGCAACATCTACCAACCACATTAAACGTTAGATGCAAACCATATAATTCTATAGCCTTTTTGCTTCGTATGTTTGATGCATCCGATGAGAGAGATCGAGAAGATTCTTTAAAGGTCAAGCATGCCCTTCCCAATTTTAGGATCATGTATTCTCCAACACAAGATCCATTGGGGTATCCTTAGGACCAGCTGCAAAACATTGCACACAAAATAAGTTGAATGCAGAAAGTGAGCAAATTTACATCGATGTGCGGTACAAGTTTCTCATCTTAAACCACTTACACGACAATCCATGACATTTGAACTACAAACGTCTTTAAATTCTATGAACAGAAGCCGTTAGTTAATGATGTTAAAAAGTGCATATGCATCTGAAACCTTAAGGGGAAGATAGCATTTACTATATGCCTTTAAGTATTACATACAAAGAGGGAATTAAACTCGATATAGAAAAAAACTGGCCCCAAGTGATTCAATAAAATTTATCCCCTCAACCATCGACCACATCTCAACTTGAAAATAGTGGTTTTACTGAACTTATATGGGCATACAACGATAACAGTAATACATAATGAGAATACAGAACAGCTCATCATTCTGGTTCCTTAAATTCCAATCTAATTACAGAAGATATAAGGTAACCATGCATGTATAGGAATATTTACAAACTCAGTGTCATGTATATCAAAGCTCCTAGTTTCAATTCTCTCAATTTATTGCCTTTTTCTAGAATTGTATATATGAGGAGAAGGCTAGTAATTGTAATTGTTAAGAGTAACTAAATTCTATTACAAATGGCAAAAAGCTATGTTCTAGTTCCTCGAAGAACTACTTTTTGGGTTATATTAACTGTGTGCCGTTTTGAGTTTTTGACCAGTTTTTAGCCTCTTAACATGTGCATAGATAGCCTTCTAAGTTAACATCTTCCGATACCACTTCACTGATCAGTGAACTGAAAACCAACTCAATATGTTCATGATTTCCAACCCATTGACATGCATCTTGACTATCTTAAAGGCAAGAAGCAGACTTTTGAATTCATAAATCTTTTTCTATATTAAGGCGGAAATGCTAGCCATATATATTACATATAGTCGCATGAAGGGTAAAAGGAGGACAATATTCCACATAAATTGGAGAAGAGCAATACCAACTGTAGGTCTTGGTGTTGTCCTTATCTTCAAGATCTCAGGGCGAGGAATTATAGACCCCGAAGCTCCTATGCCTCTAGATACTCTCACCTTAGTTCCGTCTACGATATATTAACTCCAACCTTGCAAGGCTTTCTACATCAATATAATCCATAAAAATACTCTTATTTGTTTTAAATACTTTTAAAATATACAACCATACTCAAAGCCAATACCCAGTAATAGGATCAAGAACTTGAACATTTGAGGGGTGAAGTGGAGCCTCGACTGTAAATATACCACCTTCATGACCCGGGCCTTGCTTAATGTGCTTTTTCACCTGTAAAATAGGGGGATTTTAAAAGACAATCCTTCCTAATAACAGATCAATAATTGTATCTTAAGTTCTGAAGAGTCTGACCAGATTTTTCCCTTCAACAATTACACGATTCTGAGAGCGAATAACGCTTTCGATAATGACAGTTTCACCTTTATCTTTGCCCCTGATTATCAGCACCTGTCAATCCATTACAAAAGGGGAAAAAACATATAATTGATTTCGAATTAACTTAAATTTAGAAAAACGGAAATGGAAATCTAAAATCGGATGCTTACATTGTCACCCCTAAGAATTTTCCGGCTATTTGATAAAACTGACACCGATTTTCTTTAATTTTTCCTTTCTGACACCGTTTGACTAATATTTCCCGAAGTAGTACCCTTTTTACTGAGTTGGCAAAGGCGCGTCCCCGGGGACGCGCTTTACTCGTGTTTTCACTGAGTTGGATGCCACGTGTGGAAGGCGCATCCTCGGGGACGCGCCTTCACTGACTCGACCGCCACGTGTGGAAAGCGCATCCCCGGGAACGCGCCTTCCATTAAATGTCATAAATGCCCCCATCCGTTTTTCCTAACTACCCCTCCTCCTCCCCTATATAAACCCCCTCAACCCTCCCTCATTCTTCACACCAAAATCATATTCTCCTCTCTTATAAACTCAAATTCTCTAACTATTTGAGTTTTAAATTTGTTATTAGTGGTAAGAAATTTATTTTTATGTTAGTATTTTTTAAATAGTTATTATTTTTTATATTAATATTTATGTAAATATTATTTTTTTATTAAAATAATATTTATATAATTATTATTTATTTAGAATTATTAATTTTTTTTGCTAATTATATTGTTTTGTCTACAGTTATAATGAAAACGAAATGCTGTTGCGATTGGATATTGATCATATCTCCAGACATTTTAGCGATATGGTAATATTTTTTATAATTAATGTTAATATTTAAATTTATTTTTATTTTAAAGTTATTATGAATTTATATTATTTTTTATTTTTTATAATGTATATTATTTAGGATGTTGATCGTATTTTAGAGACTTTTATTAAAAATCCACGTATACCGACACCGGAACGTATTTTGCCATATTTGGCTTCTGCCGGGTTCGGGTATATTGCAACAATTATAGGCGGTTGCAAACTCGAACCTGTCCTAATTTCTGCACTGATTGAGAGGTGGAGGCCCGAGACACACACTTTTCACCTTCCATGTGGAGAGGCGACAATTACATTGGAGGATGTCTCTATGCATCTGGGGCTTCCCGTCGACGGAAATATGATGTGTGGTATGGCGGATGGTGATTGGCAATCAATGTGCATTGATTATCTTGGAGCTGCTCCGCCAGAGTTTAATGGAGGTAGAATAGCTTTATCTAGGTTGAAAGCTAATTTTGAGGTTTTAAATGAAAATGCTTCAGAGGATCAAGCAAAGGCATGTGCTCGGGCATATATTCTACGAATAATTGGAGGAATATTGATGCCCGACAAATCTCGCAACCAGGTGCATTGTATGTGGTTGCGGCATCTGATCGATTTTGATGAAGCTGGAAGATATAGTTGGGGTGCTGCAGTTTTGGCATTTCTCTTTAGAGAAATGTGTCGGGCGACGAATTATAAGAAAACTGCTATCGGTGGATGTCTTCTGCTTCTACAATCATGGGCGTGGTTCCGCATGCCTTTCTTATGCCCGATCGTGAATAACCATACGTATTCCCCTTATTGTTGAGGTAATTTTCGAACTAAATTTTGATTTAAATATTTTCAATTAAATAGGGTGATATTTAGTTTATATTATATTTCATAGGTGGTCGATTAAAAGAAAGGACCATAAAAGTATACCTACTGGGTTAGAGGAAATTCGTTTACTTATTGATACGAAAGCTGGGTCTGAGGTATGTTTTTAAATTTGTTTAATTATTAATATTTTAATTTAAAATGTTAGATATAATTAGAATATTTTATTTATTTGAATTGTATATTTATATTTCAGTTTCAGTGGATACCTTATGCGAGCGATGAAGTGAAAGCTTGCATCCCACCCCACCTTAGTGGGTCATTAGAGGTATGGATATCGGTTATACCTCTTATATGTTATGCTATTATTGAGTGGCATCCAGTTGATCGCGTGCTCCGTCAGTATGGTTGTACGCAATATATTCCTGGAGCTCCTAGGAATTTAGACGACGTGCATAACATAGATAGACGAGGAAAGAAAGATGTTAACTGGGTGGTGAGACACAGAGATTGGATTACGCTTTGGGAGAATCGATATACACTGGTGGCCCCTCGACAATATTACGCTGAAACTAGTCATATGGTTACGGATAACTATATGGACTGGTTTAATGAAATGGGAAGTCGTTTCTACTTTGGCGGAAGCACGAGGGGTTAACATTCCTAGGCGCCGAGAAAGACGTCAACGTCTCAATATCATCGTCCCCCGACGCGTGGACGGAGAGAAGGCGCTACCTGTTCTGCATCAGTCCCACCACAACATCCTTATTGTCGATGCCGCAGGGGTACATGCCCAGCCCTCCACTTCATATGCCAAGCCCACCAGTTTATATGCCATCTCCGCAGGGTTATATTCCGAGCCCGCAGGGTTACATTCCGAGCCCGCAGGGTTACATTCCTAGCCCGCTAGGTTACATGCCTAGCCCGCAGGGTTTTATACCATATGGAGGTGCATATACGACTATGTTTAATGATCCAGCATATGGTTCATATGCATCTTATTTGGCTGGTGGTGCTTCTCCGCAGACACCTCAATCTCCATCTGGATCACAGACATCGATGCCAATGTTTCCACAGTTTTCACAGTTCCCGGGGAGCGGTGGGATTGTTACTAGCACTCCTCCAGGGTCGTTATTTTATACAGGCCCTTCAGCGCCTTCAGCGTCATCTACACCAAATGAAGAAAATGCTGCTGATGATGATAGTGAAGATGAGGAGACTGAAGAACAAGTTCCACGAAGAAATCCTCCACGAAATAGACAACCACGCCATGTGGAACTCATTCGAGAAGACGACATCGGTGATCCAGTTATATTTAATGTTATTTAAATAATTATATTTCAGAATTTTATGTAATTTGGTTATGTTATTTAAATGTTTCATGGTTGTTACATACATTTTTTTAATGTTATTTTTATTCACATTTAACATTAAATGTTTGATAAATGTTTTTAAAATAAAATTATATTATTTGAAATTTAAAATAAAAATAATATTATTCGAAATTTAAATTTAAAATATAAATTATAGTATTCAAAATTTAACATTAAATTTCAACTTAATATTCCAATTGTATTCGAAATTAAAAGTTATATTCCAATTATAGTTCACAATACTTAAATTGAAATTAAATTTATCCATACATATGATTTATCATTAACATATATATTAAAATGTATACATTAAAATCAACTTATGTTGAGTTAATCGATCGACGAATCGGCCAAGAGGGGGGGTGAATTGGCAATTTATTCAATGTCACATTTCAATGCTCATTTCATACAATTTCAATGTCACAATCAACTTATCACTTCACATTTATTCAATTTATCCATAACATTTTATCTAATTTATTCAAACTTCACATAACGTTTTAATTTAAGTTATTCTTAACTTGCTGAACTTTCAAAAAAAGTTAAATTTTGGTTATAATTTACCTGATTTACTGATATATCTAGTGTCCCCGAGGGACATGAGTGACATAATAGGGCAATGATAACATATTCTATGACAAAATAATGGAAGTCGCCCCCGGGAACGCGCCTTCATGTCCCTGAGAAATAATAGGTACTGATATGAATAATGTCCCCGAGGGACATGAGTGACATAATAGGGCAATGATAAATATTCTATGACAAAATAATGGAAGGCGCGCCCCCGAGAACGCGCCTTCATGTCCCCTGAGAAATAATAGGTACTGGTATATCTAGTGTCCCCGAGGGACATGAGTGACATAATAGGGCAATGATAACATATTCTCTGACGAAATAATGGAAGGCGCGCCCCCGGGAACGCGCCTTCATGTGAATAGTGAAATAATAGGTACTGATATATCTAGTGTCCCCGAGGGACATGAGTGACATAATAGGGCAATGATAACATATTCTCTGACGAAATAATGGAAGGCGCGCCCCCGGGAACGCGCCTTCATGTGAATAGTGAAATAATAGGTACTGATAAATCTAGTGTCCCAGAGGGACATGAGTGACATAATAGGACAATGATAACATATTCTCTGACGAAATAATGGAAGGCGCGCCCCCGGGAACGCGCCTTCATGTGAATAGTGAAATAATAGGTACTGATATATCTAGTGTCCCCGAGGGACATGAGTGACATAATAGGGCAATGATAACATATTCTCTGACGAAATAATGGAAGGCGCCCCCGGGAACGCGCCTTCATATGAATAGTGAAATAATAGGTACTGATATATCTAGTGTCCCCGAGGGACATGAGTGACATAATAGGGCAATGATAACATATTCTCTGACGAAATAATGGAAGGCGCGCCCCCGGGAACGCATTCATGTGAATAGTACTCCGATTATAGACACTATTATATGCAACGTATTATAAACTTTCAAAACAAACTTCAGTTCACAATCTTTCAAATTCTCAAATTCCCAAACTCTAAATTCTCAAATTCTCTGAAAACGAGTCGTCTTTCTGCTGTTGTTTTGTATGATGGAGAAATTAAGGAAGCTGAAGAGGGGGTTGTTTTTGAGTCAAATCATTATATCCCCTTAACCTTGAAGAGAAACATCACAATTGAGGAGTTAATCACAAAAATTTCGTTAAAGATTCGTGTAGCAGGCCAGAGAAGACTATCTTCACTTCAGTACAGATTTCCTACTGAACTTTTTCCGCTCACGTATACATCATTTCAGCTTTCAAACGATGATGATGTTTCTATGATGGTTGATGCTCATATGGGGAGTTCACAATCTCTTATTGAAATATATGCCACTTTTATTGAGGTTCGTGCAACTCGTGGTCTCTCATATTCCTCTCACTTTGGCATTGCATATCAAACTGATCAAGTTGATAGCCCGACACAACTGATCTGTAATGATTTCACATCATTAATGGCGGATCCAACGCCATATACCATGCCATCAAGTTCAATAGGAAGGCATTCATCTGCAACTGCTTATAATCTCAACCCACGTGGCTTCACCAATAATCCATATGGCAACATCTCTTCTACTTCAAGGGGCAGACATTCATCTGCCAATGTTTTCGACTTACATATGGAAATGCCAACGAGACGACAGTCTATTCACATCCCACATGTTACAATGGCCTCAAGTTCAAGGGGAGGACACGCAAGGGGGAACTTATTTGACCTCAACATTGGATTATCGGAGGAACCCTCATCTCCACCAGAAGAACCTCTTCGGGAGCCAGGTGCAGATGGTGCTGAAACGGGATTATTCGTTGAACCTGACTCACCACAGTTTAACTTACATTCTGATGATGACGAGGATGACGTTCCGATAAATACAACACCAGCCGAACTTCCTGCACATATGTATGAGGCTGATTATGATGCAATGTATGAGCCTGAATTTCCAGATCTTCCTGATGTTGGCAACTATGGACTTCAATCATCAGTCAATGACGGTAATTTACATATTGGAATGGAGTTCGCATCGAAGGAGGAAGCAATGATGGCAATAAAGAGTTACAATATTCGTAACTCAGTTCAGTCCCGAGTTGATCGATCTAACACGGAGAAATATGTCTGCTACTGCGTCCAACGTGACAACGGATGTCAATGGATGGTCCGTGTATCAAAGAGGAAGAGGAAGAACAACTTATGGGAACTAACCAGATACAACGGTCATCATACATGTTGTGCAACAGGTATAAACCAGGATCATCCCAACTTGGACTCCAACATTATTTGTCAAGCAATCATGCCCATTGTGAAGAAAAAGCTCTCATATAGCTGTTGCAGTGTTGATTTCTGCTATACAGTCACAATATGGGTACACTGTCTCATATAAAAAAGCGTGGTTGGCAAAATAGAATGCCATTTGCAAACTTCATGGCGAATGGGATTCCTCTTACAACGAGCTGCCCAGTTGGTTTCATGTTGTGCAAAGACTTAATCCCGAAGACAATTGTTGAGTTCGAAACTCAACATCATTACGTGAATGATCGAATGGTTCGCGATCGCTGCCAATAGAAAAAAATGTCCAGCTCTGTTATCATCATATAACCGTTAACTCTTATGTAATTAATATTGTATTTAAATGAATGTTTTTGTTTCTAATAATTTAATGTTATTGCATTTATATAATTTGTCAATGTATGTACACCTAAATAATTTTTTTTAACTTTTAAATACATAAATATATTAATATATTTATTTAAATAATTAATATTATTAGTTATAATTTTTTTTAAATATAATAATAATTCCACCTTCTAAGTAGAGAAAAATATTAAATTAAACAAATTAAAAGTTATTAAAAAATTTATGTATACGATGACACATTTCATGTTCTGATTGGAGGATTAAATTTATTAAATTAAATTTTCAATAAGACTAATTTTATAAAATATGTAAGTCTTGAAGATTAAATATGTAATTATACTAATTTATTAACTTATGCATCAATATTTTCGTTAATATTGATATGAGATGACTAGATTGATAACATTTAAATAATTAACTGATAAAATTAATAGATCGATAATCAAAATCAAAAATAATAATATAATCATATGTGTAATATTATAATTTCATACATTTTTCCTAAAACTACAATAAAGTCAAAACTGGTTTTCATATTGTTATATCATATTAATGTAGATAATTCACTCCACCTTAACACACATTAACAAAATACATTTGATAATTCTTACATTATAATCGAAACATTTTACATAATATATTATTAATTTATAATAATAATAAAAAAACTATTATTATTAAACAAAATACGTGTCTGCTGAGTTGGCAAAGGCGCGTCCCCGGGGATGCGCCTTCCACACGTGGCATCCAACTCAGCGAAAACACGGGTAAAGCGCGTCCCCGGGGACGCGCCTTTACCAACTCAGCAAAAAGGGTGTTAATTCGGGAAATATTGATCAAACAGTGTCAGAAAGGGAATATTAAAGAAAATTAGTGTAAGTTATGTCAAATTCCCGAATTGTCCAGTGCCTTGTAAGCTTCTCAGCTGCTTTCCAGCCCATTTTAATCCCTAAAACAAAAGCTTCAGAAATTCAGAACAACTAAATGAAAAAAAAATGAAGGCTAGAGAGTACTATAGAGCTAAAGCACCGAGGTTTTGCCAATGATTTGGAAGATCTGGATCGTCTCCCTTATACACCGGGTTTTAGGGTTTTGGCTTATACCATAATATGGATTATCGGGTTTGCGTCGGTTGGGAATCGACAATTCAAAACCACAATCCCGACCGGTTTGGTTTCAGATTTGGGCTTTTCCAAAAGAGCTCAATTCTGTTTTCTTCTCCTTTTCTGTTTAAAATGAAATTAATGCTGCCTATTGATATGATCTTAACAAGTGTCAGTAGACAGTGCAAAGTAGTCAACCATTTTGGCCAGCTGCTTTAGACCCATTATTTTCCCTTTGGCTTGTGAAGCTAAAGCTGGTTGTACATATTATTCTCAATACTTGCCATGGAAGGATGATGGTTGAGCTTCTTATAACTGTTTCAACCAAAATCAGCCCTGATTTAGTAAAAGTTGGCCACCCGAATGCAACTAATACAGCACGACCAGTTACCATTATAGGTATAGGTGTTATTTATCTGCTCACCATTCCCCTTGGGGAAGACACACCATCTCTTTGTTCCTTATTGAACCTCCAAAATGGGTTTAGAATATGTCAAGTTGGGTCTGGCCCTGGTTTCTGTGACCATGGTTTTCTATTTAACCGCGGCTCAGTCGGGTTGCACCAGCGTGCTCTTGGGTTTAGCCCCGTGTTTAAACTACATTACGGGAAACTCGACAACCCCAGCATCAAGTTGTTGCTCTCAGCTGTCTAGCGTGGTTCAATCACAGCCTCAGTGTCTTTGCTCGGCGCTCAATGGAGGGAGCTCGACATTGGGTATGACCATTAACCAGACCAAAGCTCTGTCACTCCCTGGAGCTTGTAATGTGCAAACACCGCCACTGAGCAGGTGTAACGGCGGCAATGGTCCGGCAGCTGCCCCAGTGAGCTCTGCTGTAAGTCCAGCAGCTGATAGTTCAGACGAGACACCGGACACGCCGGCTACATCATCGATGCCGAGCATTCCCTCAGGTAGACGGAACTTACAAGTTCTAGAATTCCAATAAATATGTGAGTTGAATTCTTCATTTTTCCTAACAGCTTACTCACACATGAAAAATCTGCAGGAACTGGATCTAAAACAGTCCCTACAGAAGAAGGCAGCGAATCAAATGGAAGTGCCATGGAAATGCCGCTTGCTCTAACTCTCTTTACTTTGTTCGTTGCTTCATACATATGATTTTCGCCTTGTGTTATGCGTTTTATTTCGACAAGGAGCTTCTTTGCCTACTAAATAGACAGTAGTAGCCATTTGTTTTCCTTCTTTGTCATGCGTGCTTGAAGGAAATATGAGATCCATTGCTATTTAATTACATTTCTTAAGTGATTCTGATCAATTATCAATATAAAATAATTAATACGAGGGTTCCAAGCAAAAGTAGACCAGTAAGATATTTTAAAAAAATAGAAATATTATATTGAATAGCCAAAAATTATTTCATAAAGTACAATATTCGAAATGCAATCGATCCATTAAAATTATAAAATATTAACAAATCTAGATTTAGGGAAATATGCTATATGATTAGATAAAATGTTATTTATTTTAAAATGATTTCTTTAAATAATTACTTTTAAATTATTTAAAATTATTTTTTTTAAAAGAATAACTAACTATTTAATTTATCATTTTATTTCCAAATGAAATATAAAATTATTCTAATTTCGTATTTAATTTTAAAAAAATAATTCATAAAAGGTTGGCGCTATGTCCCGAAAGGCCCTTAGAACTTAAAAGCCCAATGATTTGAAATGCCACCGGCAAGCTTAAACCATCTAACCGGCATTAACTAAAACCCTAAAAAAAGGAACCGTTCCATGGAAGTAGCCAAAATGGATGCTCGGGTCGAAGTGTGTGAACACGACAACGGTATTGCACAGGAAGATGCTCAAATGGAAGAATTTGAACAAAACAACAAGGACATGGAGGTTGCTCCAGCCCTTGTTTCCGTCCACCCGACCCAGAACTCAGTTGCAGTCACTGTCGGGTCGGACCTTCGTGTATTCAATCTCCTGTAAGATTTTGTCTCCTCTTCCATTATCATGGCTTTATGCCTAATCAATTTTAGGTTGCTTAAAATTCCGGTAAGAAATGAACACGTTTAAAAGGAAAAAAAATGGATGCTGTCAGAGACAATTGTGCCGTGCCTTTGATGGATGAGTCGGATGGCTTATCATAATGATTCAATAAGATGTATTAAATATGGAACAAATGGGACACTATTCGTGTCTGCTGGAGATAAACTTGTCAAGGTTTGGTCTACCGATTGTTGGCGCTGTTTTTCCACTGTGTAAGTTCTTAAACACCGAACTAATTTTTTGGAAAAATTTTTACTTATTTTAGTGATTCATTATGAATTTGATGTATGACAGGGTTTCTGAGAAGAGAGTAAGTGCAGTTGCTATAAGCATGATGGTCTTCATGTTTGTTTTGCTGACAAATTTGGAGTGGTTTGGGTGGTGGATCTCCCGGGGTCGATGGAACCGAAGCTCCTCTTAACAAGAAGGCATTGCCTTTGCTTGCACATTATTGTAGTATCATTACTAGCCTGGTAATCAATTAGCTACTTTGGGTCATTTTACCCACTTTCGAGAAGGATTATTTCCCTTTTAAGTTGTACATGTATTGATGCGAGCATGGTTTGTTTGTTAGTTACCATTTACCAAATTACTAAAAGGACTTACTTATAGGAGTTTTCACCTGATGGGCGTTACATTGTCAGCGCGGACAGAGATTTCAAAATTCGTGTAAACCATCATGCTTAACCTTCTAGTTACTCTAACCATGATAGTTGATAGCTTCATAAAGCACCAATGTTTCATGCTACTTTTTATTGACAGGTTACAGTGTTTCCTAAGAAGCCATTAGATGGTGCTCATGAGATTCAAAGCTTTTGTCTTGGTCATTCGGAGTGAGTGAATTTTTGTGATTTCATGTTTCCTTTCTTTGCTTTGATATGTACATATGAAAGGTACTATTTCCAAAGAAAATTTTGTGCCAACTTAAGGGGCTAAAGTATGCTTGAACTTGCTTGATTCCTAGTCAACGACTCTGGTAGGTTGATAATCAAACTGTTTAACACTCTTTTTTAGTAATCAGAATTTACTTAAATCTCCATTTCTTTATCTGAGAATATATGATTCTCTATTTCTATAATGGAAGATATAGGTGCTCATTTTAATTGTGTACAGATTTTTCTGCCTTGCCTTCATTTGCACTCCAGATTCTCCGCAGGGTATTCTTGTGTCTGGAGGTGGTGATTCAACTGTGAGTATGAGAATTTTATTTGTTTAACCTGCAAAGTTGTTTCTTGCCTTCTTTTAGTTTCCAGGTGAAAATTTCGGAAATCAATGAACTTGTCGTATTCTTCTTTAGGTTCGCATGTGGGATATTATATCTGGATCCCTCCTTGATACTTGTGAAGTTGGTACCAAGGTATACCTCGCTTGTTATGAAAACTTTTGGAGATTACTGATGATGTTTCAGGGAAAGACAATACCGTTTATCTCTATTTTTCTACTTTTACTTTGCTGTTAAACCTTTTATCTTGGTTTACTTTTACTTCCTTACCGAAGGTGGGACAGGTTGAATCTGATGCTGCTGAAGTGAACTGTTCAACTGTTACAGACATTTGCACAATTCCGGAATGTACCCTTATTGCAGTCGCCATTCAAAGGTCAGATTCTGATTATTCTATATTCTTGTTTTTATTCTTCAATGGTCCGCCTGTTCAGTTTAGTACAATAACAGTTGTTCGTTCTATGTAGTCTGCGGGGAATAATGTTTTTGACCTGCGACCTTCCATCTCGAACGCTTTCTGTCACAAAGTAGATACTACAACTTCAACAATCTAAACACAAGGATTGTGTAACTTGCATTGCTTGGAAACCGTTTCATTTCCTTTGCCTGACATCATAGCTTGCATTTCACATATCCCGCTCAGCTTTTTGCACAACTTAAGCATGTACATGTTTTATGATAACATGATAAGGATATTTTTTTAAATTAATCTGGACTTTATAGTTTAGAAAGGGGCTGAATCCTGATGTATGCTTAAAGCTTTGATGAAATCTATGGCTAACAATTGTGTCCTGTGTAACTTCTAATTTTGGCAGGTGATCTCATTTGGCGGGAGAATTTCATTCCTACAAGCCTTGGCTGTAGTATATCCGGAGAATATTATGGATGGTAACAGGTGCCTCTAAGTTGCGAGGTTCTGATGTTTCATCTTTTTCCCGAGTGAAAGCCATTTCCGGTCTCAAGAAGAGCAGTCCTAACGCATCGGAGCAGGAACTGACTGTCTTGCTGATAGTGAAATACCCGGCGGAGCCAAACTGCTTGAGAAATTGCAGGGAAGTATTTCATCGATGAGAAGGTGTTCTTGGCAGCCGCAGATGCTGTTAAAACAGCAATGTGCAACTTGTTAATTAAGAAGCAGTATTCCGATCAGTACGAGAGTTCAGAAAGCGAACAAGAAACGATAGGAAAAGCAAGCAATGATTGGTTAATTTTTGCAGCTTTTCCCCATCTTATAATTGAGCGTATGCATGACACCGAGATACTTGTAACATCTTTACCAAACTGAAAGTTGTCTCAGAGCCCTATAATCGCAGAGGAAAAATTATACGATTTAAAGGGTAATTAGGCATTCATTGTTAAGATTTTAAAGTTGATTTAATCTTGGTTTTTAGCTCTTTGCCGTGGGTTCAAATTAGTTTTTGCTTGTTTTGGGATTAAGCATTGAATTTTAAGCACCGGATTGTATTGGGTTTTGGTTATCAGGTTATTGCTATTGATAATTTTTTGTTTGTCTTTATATCTTATCTCTAACTTATTTTATATTTTAAAAAGCAATTGAATTCCAAGAAAGAAGTTATGATCTAATTTAGCTAGTTTCAAAATTTAGAGGACTTAAAAAATAATTGAATCCAAAAAATTAAGGAAAACAGGACTTAATTTGTTTAGCTTCAAAATTATAAATATCTAAAAAATAATTAAACCCAAAAGTTGAGAGGCAAGTCCTTTCACGTTATGCAATATGCATGGCCACATCCCTACTAAAAGAAGATCAAATTTTGGAGATAACCACGAACGGAGCTTGAAAAGGAAGATATTAAAATTGTCTTTTGGCTTATAAAGAAGAGAAGAACAATATCCATTGAGAAGGAAGGTCCCTCCATTGTAATCGCCATGAATGGAACAATCAAAAGCTTTGAGGTGGGGATTTTTCCCATGTGCCTCTGCCCACTCATTATGCTACTAAATTCTAACATAAACTTTCATTTGCATTACCTGAAGAAGATTGTTTCCCCCCCCCCAACCAACTTTCTCTCCTTCCTATTGCATGTCGCCCTGTGGCACTGTTGAAGAATAGAATCGTGCCACTTAAGTCTCGAGACAAATGGAAAGGGACTTGAGTGTGTCTGTCGAATAAATCCATGGAGTAGATAAGGCTAACGATATCTTACTTTGGAAAAGAATTAGGTTTCCATATGGCGCATGACTCCGGCCATACAATGAAACCGACTTTTCAGAGTTTTATTAAAGGAAAACCTCCAATCCATTTGCAACGTCCTAGTCAGCAAAATAGACCTGGGTTTTTATTTTGATGGCTTTTCCATAATTAAGTTATTCCTAATCTGATATAAAATTAATATAAATTAATTAAAATAAGCTTTCATTCAATAGTATAATAGTCAGTATTCACATCAAAATCTAAAACGACGTGAGCTGGATGATTTCATCAATGAAGTCTAAAATTGTTAGATAGATATATTATTAGTAGGATGAAAATAAATAATTTACTTATAGTCTGATTAATAATTAAGGGACTTGGGGTGTATTTTATTTTATTTTATGAGAAATTGAGCAAGATTGACATGCAACATTATGCATCGAACTTTATTTGTACGAATAAAGGTTATCAGTGGAACAATCCTCTCCTGAGTTCTAACCATCCAAGAAAGATACTTGTTTTTCTATATTGAAAAGTAAAATACTTATGGTGGTTGAATGGATTAACCTACTTTTAGAATACAATATACTTTATCACTATAAATTTATCGTACTTTTAATGATTCGAACTAGATTAATGATAATAATATTAGTACTGCCTCGTATATGTACGCACATCGTAATTTTAAACTTGAAAGATCGTAAACTTTTCTTTGTTTTTGGTCATACTTATGGTTGAAAATATCAGTCGATTCCTACTATTGTAGGAAGTGGATTAATTAGTTCTATTATTAACGAAATAATTAATCTTCTATCATAAAGATTGGCTTAAATTAATCATTGTGAATTGATTTAATCCTTGTTCTAATAAAAAGAATCAAATAAGATCATTTTTTAATAACACGAGTAACAACATCAAAGTCACTTTTATTTTAGTTTGTCTTATTTTAATTAGATTTTAATCACATACATTATCAAATTATTATATTCTGGTCATTGATCAGTTAACTCTTGTTATTTAATGACACCGACAATTGGTAAAAAATTAATTTTAATCTGACATCTAAATTTTAGACAACATACAATGATCCTTGAATTTTAGATAAAATATTAATTTGATCTATAATTTTAGATAAAATATTAATTTGATTCTTAAATCTAATCATAATCTTTTCGTTGTCAGTCATTGTTGATCACCATCAACCTCCGTCATCGATGATATGAAAATACTCTTTATACATTACGATTTATTATATAAATGGATAAGTGATAATTTATTTTAAATGGATAATTTGTGATAATGTGTCTTAAATTGATGTTTAATTTGACATTTTTTTAAAATTCATATTAACTTAAAATCAAAACATTCAATTAGTTCATTGGCATGATATTAACAAATAAAAAATGATAATATTATTAAGTGTTATGTATCATAACTTAATTGTTTGCTAAAATATTATTATAATATTATAAATGGATACGTGATAATTTATTTTAAATGGATTTGTGATAATGTGTCTTAAATTGATGTTTAATTTGACACTTTTTTAAAAGAGAAAATCGCCTCAGTGACCAAAAAAAATTTATAATATACGATTTTAACCAACTTTTTTTGGATTTGCCAAAATGACCAACAAATTCGCAACGCGAAATAAAAATCGCAACGCGATCCCCAGAATCGCAAATCAGTTTCCAAAATCGCAACGCGATTCTTGAAAATCGCGATGCGATAGTACAAATTCGCATTGCGATTTTCCATAATCGCAACGCGAATATGAAAATCGCAACGCGAACATAAATCGCAACGCGTATCCGTAAATCGCAACGTGTATCCGTAAATCGCAACGCGTATGGGTAAATCGCAATGCGTATCCGTATATCGCAACGCGTATCCGTAAATCGCAACGCGTATCCGTAAACCGCACGTGTATCCGTAAATCGCAACGCGTATCCGTAAATCGCAATGCGTATCCGTAAATCGCAACGCGTATCCGTAAATCGCAACGATAATCCGTAAATCGCAACGCGTATCCGTAAATCGCAACGATAATCCGTAAATCGCAACGAGAATCTGTAAATCGCAACGATAATCCGTAAATCGCAACGAGAATCTGTAAATCACAACACTGAAATTTTGGGTATATAACTGAAATCATAAACTAAATCCCTAAATCGCAACTCATTCCATCTCCATCTATCATCTCTCCGGCGACATCCGTTCCTATATCCAAAGACATCCTTCCCAATCCGGCAACAGGTTTTAGTTTCGCAGCTCGTCTGTTTAGTAAATTAATTTACAACCATGAAATCATCTAATGTTGATCATGTTTGGATAGATTTGTGTTTTGGAGGGTCATGGGATAATGTTCAGTGTTTTACAATATATGCCTTTACCCATGAATCTTCAACTAAAATTGTCTTTACAAAAGTTAACTATGAAATAATGCTACGTGTTTCAAATAAATGAATTTAGAGCCCCTAAGTGGATTTAGGCTATCTTATCAGAGAAATGGTAAAGTTTATTTGTTAACCGACAATGAAGATGTTGAACGATTCATTGCTTACATTAGTGTTTCACAAGATGATGTTACATTGTATGTTGTTGAACCTAGAAGTAGTATTGTTGGGTCAGTAGCGGGTAGTAATCAACTAAGTTTTTCTCAAAACCCACAACCTTTCTTAATCCAAATCCCAATCAACTTTCAGCACCAAATTCCGGTTTTCGTATTGACCAGTTAGACGATGATGAGCCAACAGAAAAAATTGTGAGTACTAGTCAGTATTCGAAATTTGGGTCTTGGGTCAATATCCGGACTTGATATTGGTCAACACGGATTTTGATGATGTTTCAGAAGAAGAAACAGACATGAGTGTAATGATATTGATAAAGGAAGGGGTTGTTTGTTTGTCTCTTAATAGAATCATTCAGAGTTGAATGTTGAACCTTTTAGTTTTTATCGTGTTTGTTTCGTACCTCTGAATGATTCAGTGCTGATTGATCTTTTTAGCTTTCAGTGCGTTTGTTTCGTACCTCTAAATGATTCAGTACTGATTGATTCAATAAAACAGTGCTGAATAATTCAGCACAGAAGTACATTCTGAATGATTCAATCCTATTATGAAACAATATGTCACATTCAGAGTTAATTCATACATAACCTCTGAATTGTTCAACGCTTAATCATTCTGAAATAAACAAAAATCCAAAAATTAGCAAGAGTAAATCCATTTCAGAATGAGATCCCACTAACTGAAACTAAACATTATATTATATATAACATCCTTTACTTGGTGATGGTGATGTTTTCATTTCATAGGGAATTGAAAAACTTGAGACTCCATGTTAGACGATTCTTTTGCAGTAAAAAAAAATGGCAGAGCGGTGAGCAGTTGATCGTGCCTGCTGCTCTTCACCATGTGCTTTGCACGCGGGTGTATTATGATGGGTATTGATTCTTTTCACTGTTGAAAACAGTTTTTGACTTGAAGAAACTGAGATAAAAGACCAGAGTACAAGGAATCCGACCGTTCTTTTTTAGCTCTTCTGTCATGGAGGCTACAGAGATTTAGGGAGCGTTTCAATTTCCCAGATTATACGTTTTTTCTGGGTCTTTTTGAAGTTTAAAAAAAAACCTTTTACCTAGATTTGTGTGTAAGAGTTTCACCAAGGAAAAGAAAACAGAGAAGTTGTAATTTCAGAATCAGAGGTAAATTCGTGGTTTTTTCTTTCTTTTTTGGTTTCAGTTTCATGTTCCATGTGTGTTTAAACGATCTGTTTTTTTTCCCTCGTTGTTCTTGGTTTACCAGTTGCTTCGAGTTATGCTGAGGAATAGATATAGAGCAGTGACCAGCAACAAGCAAGCTTTAATGGCGGATCATGGCTCTCAATCACCATCTTCTCAAAAGAATCTCACTTCTCCAACCCCATCTTTCTTATGTTCTCCGAGATTCAAAGCTTTCATTGCAAAAAAACTCACCGAAGCCGAAACTCTCGAGAGTCCAACTTCAATCCTCGATAAAAAAAAAAAAAACCATCCTTACCTTTATGTTGTAACCATCCTTACAAACATCACTCACCTGAAAACTCAGAACCGAAAGGTATTGCTCTTGCTATAGTCGATACACTCAAGGATATATCAAATCTCAGGGTTCAGATTCCTCTAATCCCACCTTCTCCATACGGCACCACTTCCCCAAAATCTCCAGGTGATTTCGGGATCAAAACCAGGAATGCTCGTATTCCCTCGTCACCATTTGGCGTTTGCATGAAGGATTCACCAAGGATCATCAATGGCCGTCTCCCTGTTGAAGAAATGGAGCTATCAGAGGATTATACATGAGTTATATCACATGGGCCTATCCCCAAAACAATCCATATCTTCGATGACTGTGTCGTGGCGTGCTGTTGCAGTGCATCGGATAATAAGTCCAAGTCTGCATCCGAGAGTTTCCTCAGCTTTTGTTATACATGTAAGAAGAATCTTCAGCAGAAAATCGACATTTACGTTTACAGGTTCGTGTTTCATCAAGTAAAATAAACTAGATTCTGTTGAGCTTAAATGGGCATAATGTGACGGTTGGTTTAAGCAATGCAGAGGCGACAAAGCATTTTGCAGTCAAGAGTGCCGATACCGGGAAATGGTTCTTGATGGAGAGGAGAATTAAGAAAATTCCATTGCTGCATGGATAAATTATTTTCAAGTTTCAAAATGATTAAATTCATAAACAAAACATTGAAACCCACTTTTGTTTTTTTTAAATAAAAAAAAAATTGGTTTAAACCTCTCTCCCTGCAGATAGAGATTAGAGAGGATGAGATGATGTAGAAATATTATAAATTAATTTTTGTCTGATCAAAGTAGTGTATATGATTTGGATTTGTCAATTGGTGATGATGCATTGATTGGAAAACTAGCCTTCATCCTTATTTATTTCATTCACATCAATTATTGGTTAATCGGGTGAACAAAATTCAATTTGATATGAAAATAAATTTAAATAAATAAATTTTAAATGATAAATATATATTCATTTCACTAACTTGAATTTTTAACCTGAATTAACTCAACTTCCAAATACTCATTCTTAATTCCACCTACCCCCAATTTTTATATAATTATAAATTTATTTTTGAAGAAATTTAAATTAGTCCTATCTAACACTATAAAATATCTAAATCAAATTTATCATTTTAAGATGAAACTGACACTTTTACTAAATCAGGAACCAAAGGATAATGTTACTATTTTATTGACTAAAAAATTTACAATTTTTTTTGGATAATTTAAATTTACAATTTTAGGGTAAACATAATTTTACTAAAGGCCACCCCTGCCCATATAAATATTGGGCTACTCTACTTTCATTCGGACTTGGATTGCAGCCTCTCAAGCTCAATAGGCTTTCGGCTCATTTAATGTTTAGGATTTAGAATATATTAGTTTCATATTTCCTCCGGTAACGTTATCTTCATTAGAGGTTCACTATAAATTTTGCGATGAACATGTTCTGATCCTCTTTGCTCTCTTTTGAAAAATTTTGCAAAAGACGATACTTCGAGTTGCTTGCGTACTTTGATTGGATTCCGATGGGCCGCCTGACATCCACAGTCGAAGTTCCGGGACGAAGGCACGAATCTGATCGCGAAAACGACCGCTACATATCTGAATCCGATGGTTCCCCCCACTACCGTCATCGCCGCGGTAGCCCTAGCTATGAAGCATACGGACGCGACCGCCAGAGCCGCAAGGGTAACCAACAGCGTGACCGTTCTGGTTCGCCTGAATACAGAAACCCTAGAAGACGAAGCCCTATCGAAATTCCTGAAAGAAGACAGCGTTTTGATCGCGAAAAATCCGATGATTCTATCGACTATCGCCGCCTTCGACGCAGTCCCAGTTACGATGTATATGATCGCGACCGACAAGAAAACCGCAACCGAACCCTAAAATCTCTCCCCAAGAAATTTGGCAAGAATCATAGCTACCTGGACCGAGATTATAGGAACGGTAAACAATCCGAGTCGGAATCGGGCGAGGAGTTGAAAGGATTGAACTTTGAGGAGTATAGGAGGCTGAAGAGGCAGAAGATGAGGAAAGCGTTGAGATTCTGTATTTGGGAGAATACGCCGAGTCCGCTAAGGAATGAAGACGATGATTTGGAGGATAAAGGTGAATTAAATTTCAGAGAAGTACGGGGAGGATAAGGGTGACGAGAAGAGCGACTCTGATAAAGAAAACGAGAAGAAGAGCAACAAGAGAGTTAAATCCGAGTCCGAGTCTGAAAAATCTGGTAGTAGTGAATCGGAGAGCGAATCAGAAAGTGAGTCAGAATCTGAATCAGATTATTCAAGATCTAGGAAGAGGAAGAAGGGGTCGAGTTCTAAGCGGAGAAGTGGGAGAAGCAAATGCAGAAGCTGGAAAAAATCATCTTCCAGGGATAACGAATCCAGTGACACAGAGAGCGAATCCGATGATGAGGAAGACAAAAGGAGAAGGAAGTCGAGGAGAAAGCAGAGTAGTTGGAATAAGAATAGTAATAAAAGCAGTAGAAGGAAAAGAAGCAGGAAGAAGAGTAGGCATAGTGGCTCTGATGAGAGCGGGAGTGGAGATAGCGAAACGGACACATCCTTTGATGATCGTGTCAAGTCAAAGAAGCGGAAAAGCTCTACGAATTTGAGGTCTAGAAAGAGTAAGAAAAGGAGAGGATCAGAAATTGAAAGCCAAGCTTCGGATTCTGATAAGAGCTCAGATTCTGGAGTCGATGCCAAGAGTAAAGCAATGGTGGATGAGCCTAAGATTGCTGATATTAATGCTGCTGAAGCTCTTATGTTCAAAGAGATGATAGAGGCTCAGAAGAAAACTGCACTAGATAATGAGCCTATGGTTGGCCCTGCACCAGTGCCAAGAGCTGAGGGACATATAAGTTATGGTGGTGCTCTGAGGCCTGGTGAAGGTGATGCTATTGCACAATATGTCCAACAGGGAAAGCGTATCCCACGAAGAGGTGAAGTGGGTCTTTCTGCTGAGGAGATTCAAAAGTTTGAGGACCTTGGGTTTGTGATGAGTGGTAGCAGACATCAGAGAATGAATGCCATTCGTATTAGGAAAGAAAACCAGGTTTACAGTGCGGAGGACAAGAGGGCATTGGCTATGTTTAACTATGAAGAGAAAGCAAAACGGGAGCACAAGGTTATGGCTGATTTGCAACGGCTGGTGCAGCGCCATATTGGGCAGGATGTTGGTCCTACACACAATCCTTTTGCTGGGAAAGATGGGGCGGATGCTTGAACCTCATGTATGCTCATCATTTATATGCTGTTGGCTTTATTAGTTTATGGCTAATTTGTTCATGTGGGTTGCATTAAAAGCATTATCTGTAATGCTAACTACTGAGATTTTTCTATCAAAGTGTTTTTTGGGTATGCATGCGCTAAAGACAGCATTTTTACCGTAGTCATTAGAAATTAGAAATAAGAAAAATTGTGGTATGTTGGCACGATTTACTTTGTTACCGAAATCCTTTTCCTTATTTGGGCTTAATTAGTGATACTTCAATTGTGAAGATTATTGTCAGGTAGTCTTTTGGAGGAGGACAAAGGTGAGAAAGCGAAACAATCCATACATTAGTACCCTGGACTTTATGGTGACTGAACGTTCAGCTGGTGATAAGAATATATTTGGACTAGAATCCCAGAGTATAGTCCTCAAAATGTCTTATACTGACATTGTCAAAAGTTGAGACGAAGGTTCTTGTTTGCTTTTTTAATGTTTTAAGAGAAATTTGTCACAGTTCAGCTCCTAATGATTGCATATCTTTCAAGTGTCTAAACTTTGGGGGCTAAAAGCTTGGGATCTTGTTATGGGAACTTAAATTTGTCTGCCACGTCTTAGGAATCGTTGGAGCTTATAAAGTTTTTTTAGATGTTAATAGGATGGACAGGCTTGGGTGAGTTGGCTTTTGAGATTATTATATTCTTTGTGTTTTTCTAATGATTTCCTTCTTTGGATCCTTCTCAGTGACCAAGTGATGGTTGATGATTAATGATTTGCATTCTGGTAAAGGCTTTTCTTGGGGTTTCCCCCTAATGTCATGGCCATAGGATGTGTAGAACGTGCTCTCATTTTCGCCATTAATATATTCATATAGTGGTTTTGGAATCCAAGCTCTGATTGTTGGATACTACAGTTTGCGGTTTATGCTGCACTTTGCTAAACCTTAAGAACACATTTTAAGAACACATTTGCTAAAGTTCTCTTTAGGAGATTTTGTTTAATTGAAGAGATTTCAAACTAAAAGGAAATAGTTTCTGATGTCATTTTTAAAGGAGCTGCTTAGTTAATGAACTGATCATTAGCTTATATCATATAGCTATTTCAAGGGAACTTGACATTAAACATATTGCTTGTTCATGCATCTTCTGGAGCTTGTCAGCAGAATTTGCCAAACTGTATCATGTGAGACTTGGCAGCTGGTAATGGAGATCTTGACCGAAGACAGGCCATCTAGGCGGCCGTCCTGTGATGTTTGAATCTCTGTGTTGTATGAATTTAGCCGATGAGTAGCAGGCACCATCTATGTATACAATTTTTGTTGCAAAGTATGAAATACTTTAGAGGATGAAGGTGCCATTGCAATTGTTAGCTAAAAGATACAGCAGTGACAAAAAGGAGAAAAGTACATAAAACAATTAACAAGAAATAATGGTTACATTACACCATCATTTCATTAAGCACTATCCTAAGTCACTCATCTTACAAGTCATAAACTCGTATCCCAGTAAACTTGACTTCAATACGACTAACATTCTTCTCAATTGACCTGAAGTTCTGACCCACACCTTGACGACCAGGGTTAACTTTCTCAGGATAGACACCATCTTTGGGGTGAAGGTATTGAACCTCACCATTAGGGAAAACCCTGTAAAATTGGTACTTGATCTTGTACTTGGACCTCAGCCTAGTTCCCAATGCCAAGCACTGCTCTTTCCTAGCCAACTTGAGCAAGTTAGGGCCTTGCCTCGTTATGGCTGCCCCTCCTGTTGGCATCTCGAAGATTTTTTATTTGGGGGAATACCATGTTGTGACATAGAATTCCCCCCTACTTGTGCCTTCCTCAACAGTCCTGTGCTTCCTCCGAAGATGGGTGATGGGGTGTTTGGGTCCAACTCTGGTGGGTTGAAACCAACCGGAGCTTCCTCTGTGGCAGCGGTGGCTGCTGCCGGTGCCTCGTCTGCATCTGCAGCCCTAATGGTTCTTTGTGCAGTGGAGAAGGAAATTGAGGAGGATGGCTTCCATGGAGCCAGGGATTTTGGGGTGGTGATTGTGGGGGTGAAGAAACCTGTTTGAGTTGCCATGGCGATGTAGATGATGGATGATGAGCTCTGCAGGGGTGAGTTCCCTTTTCTCTTCTTGTTGATTTTTTATTGGGGGGGGGGGGGGCGGAGGGCTGGAGATTTGTGTGATGGATGATGATGATAAGGGAAAATGTTTTTAGATGGGTGGTGGTTTATAAGATGATGTTACTTGGACCAATAGGATACTTGATTTCGATGCTTGCTCTTACCCAAACCGACTTCTCACTTTTTCTAATATCCAACACATTTATTTATTTATTCAGGGAACATGTTTATTTTTATACAATAAAATTATAATTGTATATTGACTACTGCCCGCCTTAAAATTTTTCATATAAGCTTCTATGAGGAAAAAAATTAGAGTAGTTCGATACACTAAAAATAAATTTTGAAAAAATATTTTTATTGTGAAATTAATTATATTTTTTGGTATTTAAATGATGATGTATAAATAATTTTTGTTGTTTAATATTTTTTCTGAAGTTGTACATTATAAATATTAGATACAGTACATAATATTATGTATTATAGATAGAGTAATAATTTAATTAATGTTATTACTAAAATATTTTATAGATTTTAAATGAAAAGAAAGCACTTAATTGGGTTCTTGCTATGAATCACCGTCAACATCAATATCTATGTACCATTTTTAAAGATGGGTATGGGACTCGAATCGATGGATTCTGACCCGATCGGATTTATAAAATTTTTAAGTTTGGATCTGGTTTAGGGTGAAAAATACCTGACCGACCTCAAAAATAATATATAATTTTACCTTATATGTTTATGAATAATTACAATAATACCCCTCTATATATTATTTTTTTCAATTAAATCATTGTTTTTATTGAATAAAAATATTTTTTTTATTTCGTGTTGGGTTGGATCGGAATTTTAAGTTATATATCAGGTCGGGTGAAAACTTATTTTGGTCGGATTGGGTTGGGTCTCGAGTGGAGGACTCCTTATTCTTAGGTCGGGTAGACCAAAAACCTGACTCAAATCTATTCCTAACCATTTCCATCACATCCACTAGACATGTAAAAAAAATATGCATCCTTGTCACCGGTACATTTTAATGTGTTAATAGGATAATCAATGGCTCCATTACCTACTCTATATGGTGAGATATCAGGATCCAAATATAAGTTATATAACGCCTTGTTTATCACCATAAGTCCAAGACTCCAATTAGTTTTGCGGAGTTATCTTCAAAACTTTTTTTAATAAATTAAATGTGGTTATAAAATAATATTTATTCTAAGTACTCTCACTTATTAGATAATAAACACTCGATCACCCTTGTAGATGTTGGTGTTTGAACTCATGACTTCTAGAAACATCAACAATTCATTTAACCACTAAAATAAGTTAGTTCGTGCTAATTTCAAAACTTTCTATTTTAGGCTTTCGACACTATTCTATGAACCCTCTTTCCGTCTGCTAGAACGGTCTGTGAATTAACCTTTTGCCAAGCTGTTGGAATTCTACTGATTTAAAGCCGTTGGCAAAGGGTCACTCATCTTTTGAGATGTCACACCGAGCGGCAAATAATTGCAGCAATGGCGAAAGGTAAGGTAAGGTAAGGGGCAAGGGCTTGGCATGCATAGCGGCCGTATAACAACAGTGCCACATTAACACTGCCGACGAAAAGCTTAGGTGGCGTTTAGTTCGTTGGAATGTTTATGAGGAAATTGAATCTGTGAAGGAATTGGAATCTGTGAAAGAATTGGGATCTGTCAGGAATTGTAATTCAATTCCATATTCTGTTTGATTGGCAGGAAATGGAATTAAAATCCAATTTCATATTCTGTTTGGTTCGTAGACATATCAGATGAATTTTATTTCAGTAATGTAAAATGATAGAATTACCCTTCTTGTTTTTTTGCTTTATTTTAGTTTGTTTTACAACTTACATGTAGTAATATATTATAAAAAATTAAAAAATATTAAATTTTCATTTTTTGATTGATTATTCATTTTAATAAATTATAAAAATCATGCTAATATCACACTTAAAAAATCCGACCTGACCCGACCCAAAATAATAAAAAAAAATATTTTTATTCAATATATGAATAAGTTATCAAAAGATTGATGAGAGTAGTATGGTCAAATTTCAATTCCGGAATTGAATTCTATCAATTCTTGTATAGAATTCACTTTCCCTCATTTGATGAAAAGTTGAAGCCATGAGGGATTCTAATTCTCTTGTAAAATTTGAACTAAATATGGAAAAATAGTAGAATTAAATTCTAATTCCCTCAATTTCAAGAGATTCATGTCAACCAAACGTCATCTTATATTTCAAGTATTATTGAAAGAGACTGAAACATTTGGCAGTATTCCCCTGTCCCCAAACAATGTGAAATGAGTGAGTTTGGGTTACACACTGCCGTTTAAGGAAGCTTGATTGAAAGAGTCCAAGTGTTGGGTCAAAAGTTATTCCCGATGGCCCCCCGAAATCAATAACACAACAAAATCAAGGGAAATGAACAAAACTTTCATCAAACTTCAAATAAAATAGTAACGAAACTAGGAGTACTGTTTTCTTAGCAAATGGTTATCCTATTTACACGTCAGCATCACATTAAACCAATCAAATAATTTGACCCCATCTAACACCTAAAATATGGGCATTGGTTTGGTTGGTCCCCCCCCCCCCACTTTGGTTCCTACTTCAAAACTGTAGGCCTTTTTTTTTATTTACAAGCCACCAACCTCCCTTTTAACATTATCCTCTCTTCTTAAGACCAATGTGGCAATGTGATTGTAACAAAAACCCATGTGCCTTCCACTTAACATGAAGAGCTTGGTCCCCCTAGAAAAAGACTTCGTAAGGCGCCCTGCACCTTGTCCCTTGAAAGTTGATCTGCTGTGGTCATAAATACTAATTGCAGTTGAATTTCAATACCAAATCCGAAAGGTGGCTGGGGCATGTGGTCAAGATCGGAGGTATGTTTTTTCTACAAACCAAGACAATTTCTGGCTGTTATCAACAGAAGATTTATCGTTCTGTTGTGATTGCAGTGTTGGAAGAAGGAACTGATGAGCCTACTGTGCTGCTTGTTGAGCTTCTTCTTGAGTTGCCACTGCTAGGTGGAAAGACCGAACAATCATAGGCGATGCAGACCGGCTGCTGTAGGTATTTCTTGTCCCTGGGTATTTACCCCAATGATATTTGTGTTTGGCCTTGTGGTGGCTTCAATGGTTGCTGGGGGGGAAATTTAACATTGGTAGCAGGGGAAGCGAGGGTTCTAGCTGAGTTTTTCCATGGGATTGACTGTGCTGCAGGGTTGCGTTGGGGCACAGTTTGTGAGAATATAGCAGCATTGGTAGAAAACTTAGCAGCAATGGAAGATGCAAGCATGGCGTCTGTTGTCTGAGTCTTGCTTCCAGAAGCTGTAGCAGGTTGCTGATGATGTTGTTGCGCCATGTGCTGCTTCTGAAGTTGAAGCAGCTGTTGATAGGAATTTGATGAATTAGAAACAACAGGAGGATTTATGCCTACGGTAGTGGAGGTGACGGAGCGTGGAGGCCAATTTCCAGCGACAGGGGAGGATACAAAATTCAAAGATCTAGCTGAATTGTCAAAAACATATGTCAGGCCATTTGTAGTATGCGACTTCCCCGAACTTGCCTTTTTTCCATCATCCGTATTGCCTGAACTAGATCCACTCTTCCCATCGGATATTTGGTGATTCTTCGATTGTGTAACATGCGGTACATGTGCAACTTGGTATCCTTGCCGAGCCATCTCAGACAGGCTATGAAAAATCGTGGGGTTCTGTGCCATTGATGAGAAATTAAGATTTGAAGCTTTGTTGTTTCCAGTGAAGGAGGCAAATGACATGGCAAATGCTTGAGGAGGGACGAGATCAACTCCGCCTCCACCCACTGCTGCAGAGGGTACCAAGGCAAAGTTGAGCGGCTGACGATGAACTGGAGGGTTCTGGCCATGAACCTTTTTCTGCGTGTTTGCAGTTGTATGCTCTCCACTCATCTCATGCTCCATTTTCCGAGATTGATTGGATGAATGCATCCTATGCTCCAGCAACTGCTGTGAATGCATACTTGTTGAGCTCAAAAAATTATTGCCGCAAACTTGTCCACCCTTTGGCTGTTGACTTTCTGGTTGCTTGTGGGATGATGATGAACCGCTTGATGGGACTGCATTTTTGATAAACTGGTTGAACCAGAGGCTGAGAGCAAGCTTGCTGCTGCTGAAGTTGAGGATGGAACATCTGAGAAGAATTGAAAGACCCATTAAAGAAAGGCAACGCTTGACTGGGGGTTCCTCCTCTAATTGCCGACTGATTTCCAACAGGAGCAGAGATTGAAAAAGGGTAACCGTTGTTCTGTATAATAGTCGAGTACGGAGCTTGGTTGGCAGCCAAATTAGGGTAATTAAAGCCCACAGCTGCTGCTACACCTGGTAACACTGTAGAGCTAGTTGAGATTCCAGGTGTTGCTGTATTATCAGTGGAGGATGCTTTGGTAGCATATTTGGAAATGCCAGATTTATTTGCACTAGTTTGATACTGATTCAAGGGGAATATGAAAGCAGGGCCATGCTGCAATAACATAAAAAAATCGAGAATTAAAAAATGATAAATTCTTAAAAACAATTTGAATGAAAATGGAGTAGCAAGAACTCTTGATTAACTTAAAAGGTATATTAACATACCATCAAGTTACCAGCAGATACTGGTTGGGAAGCCTTTTGAACCACAACCTGCTTTCTCTGTGCCGTATCCTTGGTGCATTCAGAGCTTTTATCTTTCCTGGTAAGATCAGGAAAGGTTGCTCCAATCTTACTTTTCTCCTCTGTAAGGCCTAGATTCACTGATGGGTTTCCAAGAGCCGAAGTTTCTGCAGATGGTGCCACATTGAGCTTGCTGGGCTTGGCCCCAGATAGAGAAGCTAAACTGGTCGCTGATGGCCAGAAATGGTTCACTTTGGCGTATTGCTGGTGTAATTGTATGTTATGAGCTATGTAATGATGCATGACACACCGTTTAGGCCGAGGTTGGGAAAGCAAGAAATGAAGAGGCTGCATATTTCCAATAAAATCTCATGGTTAATTTAAAGCCAAGAATATATGAAACAAATAACCTGAGCCATATATTGAAACCTTTGGCCTAGTAAGGAAATCGGTAGTTCGCACCTGCAATGCCGTGGATGATCTAGGGCTTGCATCCATGGGAGTAATTGTTGGGAAGGGATGTATATACCTGTTATAAAAATAACATTCAACTTCATAGAAACAAAAATGACATACAACCAGAATATTTAAACAAAATGTGAGTCCAAACCAAAGTCTTGATAGCTTACCCCAAAGGTGGCAAACCATTTGGCATAGGCACTGAACTAGATTGAGCTGAATAAGAGAAGAGAATCAAGTAGTAAACCCATCTTGTCATAACTCAAGAGAACCGAGAGCTCAAGTTAACAGATAAAACTCATTGAGCAGCACCCTGAGTCAAACCTGAAACCTATTAATAAATTACCTGTTTGCAGCACTTTTGAAACGTCAACTTTGGGTAGCTGTTGCTTTTGACCTTGCTCGGATATACAACCACCACTAGCAGATTGATGCGGCTTCTCCAAATTAAGGTTCGACGAATCTCGACTCTCATTAATTGTATCCATTTTCTTACTTTTACCATCATCTACCCTCATTTCTTTCTTCACAACATGTGCTTCATCCTTGGCCAAGGCCTCCACCTTCTGCACCAGAAATGATAAATTAAGGAAAAAAATATTTAGTCCGTGAACAAAATTCAGAGAGAAATCAATAGACCCAAAAGTCACCCATTAACTCTTCTTCCCTAACCTTGTAATTAGGATCCAATGCGATATCCGCATAACTATCCTTCACTGGAGATGATGCCATAGGAGAAGCCTGTTGCAAAAAGGTGGCATTACTGATTAGTTTTTCTTCAGTAATTTGGACAGCATTCTGATTCAAATTTTCAACAGAAGGAGATTCTCACCATCAAATCGATCTTGGACTTCTCTTCAAGCTTGTTTTTCCCCGTTGATATTCTATTAGTATTCCATACCATTTAAAGAGAACTCAGTTAATCTTGAGAGCATTAATTAAAGGAGGTAAAGAAAAAAAAGATACGTTGATGCTTACAGTTTGATTGCTGTCGGATTCTGAAAATCAACATTCGAATTAGCGGATTCCTTTTCAGTCGTAACGAACTTTTCCTCTGTCACAGCTCTATCCACGGATTTTGTTTCTTCAACGGATGGTTTCGATTCTCCTTGCTTATTCAAGGTTACATTCTCCTGTGACTCGATTACCACTGATGCAGCTCCAATAGCGTCATTATCAGAAATTACCACATTAGGTCCCGAAATTTGACCATTTTTCAGTGAACAAATTTCCACCTCTGCCTGTTTCTGGTTCTCTACTTTTGATGGAGTTGGAGAAACTTTCTTCTCCGTTGAGGCTACAAATGCTAATAATTAAAAAGGAGAAGACTTTATAGCAAAAGGAGTGAATGATAAAAGTACTTACCATCGGTAATTAATGGATCCAGCTTAATATCGGTGGAGGAAATATTTGCATCTTCAGATTCAAGCTTCGACAAAGAATTTCCGGCGCTATCTTCCTTCTTGGAGCTATGCGATTGCTTCATCAATTCGTAAAGAACCTCCGCGATTTCAATCTCAATATCCTCTTGAACAGAGCTCGAAGTGGTCGCTTTTGGAAGCCGAGTCCTGGGTCGATTTGTCTTCTGCAACATCCCAAAAAAGAAAGACCCAAAAACAGCTAAATCCTCTCAATTTCGTCACAATCAAAAAGAAGAAGAAAAAATCTGAAAACAGAAACATGAGCTGACCATCTTCTTTCTAACTGAACCATTTGATGAAGACGGTGAAACTCGGTCAGAAGCAACTCTCCGACGAGCCGGTGACACGGAAGCTCGCATATGGTTTTGTTCCTCGACGAAACCACCATTTCCGGACACCCAATTCTCATGCGACCTTTTCACTGAAGCTGAAAAAAATACCAAAAGAGAAAATCAGCTCCATTTTTATATCAAATAAAAATAATTAGAAAAACAGCAATTTTGGTACCTGAGCGAGCTTTTCTGGGAACTGGAAAACCTATCATTTCATCGGCGGGCTTCGAATGGTTTGCTGCTTGCCCAAAAATTCTTACCGAGGGTGAGATTTTACGGCTACTGAGCTGCTCGGTTTCGTTTTCTTCCTCCTCTTCACCTGAACTCTCCTCCATACTTTCTTCTCCGTCCACCTTATTCGGTCTGCGACGCTTGTTCCGATTCAACAAATCTCGGTCTCTTTCTCTCTTGCTCGTTCTTTCCCTCAACCTCACCGTTTCCGGCATCTCCATCTCTCCACCTTTTGTAAGCAAAAAAAATATCATCAAATCAAACGAACTAAAAACAAAATAAAATCTCTCTACACAGATAAAAAAGGAAAAAGGTCTAAGACCAGGTGAATATCGGAGATTATTGCTTCGTTGACGAAGTTTATGCAATCCTCTTCTTCCTTCTTTATTTCTCTCCATGATATATATTCTGAAATCAAAACCTCAACCAACAACAAAAATCTTCCGACGAGAACAACCGGCCCTTAACCAATTCACCGTCGTTTCCGGCGAAAATAACTGTTTTTGAGAACTTCACAGTAAATAATCTAAAGATAAGAGTTCACCGTTCTCTCTTCTTGTCTTTATATTTCTTCTCAGCGATTCTTTTCTGATTTTCAACCTGACTTTTTGCTTTCTGTGCTAAAAAATATCTGATCTCATTTGCTTTTGTTTGTTCATTCCTTTTTTTTAATGGAAAATAAAATATTCACCAGACGATAATATTTAAATTAAAAAGGTTAAAATTTAATATTATATTTTAGTATTTTAATCGAAACTATGGAAAATATTATTAACTAACTTTGAACGGTCAGCTGTTTACCAAATTGAACCCTTTAAAAAAATATTATTTTTTGCTTATTCACTCGCGTGAAAGTGGAAACTACTCCAGCGCTGGTATGACTTTGACGGTCCAGAGTTCTCCTTCACGAAAATGGTCAGATCACCACCGTTCATTTTTTGAACAGATGTGTATTCTAGATGCCTACATGACAGATACGTCACTTTCCTGATGGAATATGGCAAATGACCACTAACTCGCCACGTTTCAGACGTTGTACAATAACGTTAAAAAATATATATAATCAAATATCAACAACCTTACTCACTTTGAACCAAGTTTTAATATAAAAATTAAATATATTTATTTATGATAAAATAATTTTGCTTTTAAATTAAAACTATTTTTCAATTCGGAAATATTCATAAAACGTTGTACCAGTCATAACTTCCAACCAAAAATATATAAGAACTTATTTTAACAATCGAAACGAAAACGTTTTAACGTAGACCTTTTGGTCTCTATCTTTAGGGGGCGGGAACTAATCTTCACTTTCCAGCTTGCGCGTGTGTAAACGATGTGAGAAGGTTCCACATCTTCACACGGCGGATCCCACTTCAGAAAGCACGCACGTTCACTGTCCGTTCATTCCGTTGGGTAGTCCACTCAAATGAAATATCTCTCTTTTCTTTTACCGTACAGTTTCGCAAAGGAAGCCGGTTTTCGCCGGTTGCCCGTATTCTTCATTGTAGTACACGGCAAAAAGGATGAGCTCAATCACGTGGGAATTGTTGGGCCGAAATGACCACTCGGTCGAACAAATTCTTTTAGGAGAAATAGACAATCAAGATTTATTGTTCGATGCGGACAGGAAAATAGCATCCGTTGGATCCAAATCCGACATGGCTTTAACATGAGGGTGTCATAGCTTTATGATCGGACCGTCAAAAATGTTTTTGTCAGCTATGTGAGAAACCATGAGAGAATAGCGGGTCCACGTGGGGCCTTTTTGCTGATCTGTCATTTATGCACGACGTCAGAAAAATAGTGTGATGATTGAAAACTTTAATATGGAAAGTGATGTAGGTTAGATGTGTACAGTGTACTCGCGTTGGGACAGGCGCGGCAGTTTAGCCAAGAAAAGTGTGTCTTCCATGGGGAGTATAGAAGAGGGAGCGAGTGGGAGTGAAGTAGATGGGAGCGTACTCGTGGGAAAAAGGCCGGTAGACATGGAAGCAATTATTTATGATGGGCGGTTCAGGGGATATCCTCCTTATTTCATACTCATTAAATATTTTTAAATTTATTATTTATGATAAATAAATTTTTTAAATTCATACCCGTTCACACGGAAATATTCTCAGATTCATCCTCACACTCATTATTTAACTAGAAACGTACTTGATTAAACTCACCAGATAACAACCTTAAGTCATACATAAAAATAAACATAAAATAAACATGTCCATCAAAAAAGATAATAAAATAAACTAATGATAATCTCAGTTAAGTATTAATATAAATATTAAAATACATAAATCACCATAATAAAATACATAATTAAAGTCTATAAATATAAATGACAAATATATAATATTTTTTGTTATCTAACACACATAAATGATAAACTCTAAAATTATACATAAATTCATAACAGTCCGAAATTTAATGGGTATTTAGTGGGCAGGGGGATGCAGGACGGGTAAGGTATTAAACCCATCACCCGCCTACTACCGCGACGGGTATCATTTTCTAAATCTACACCCGCCCACTATCCACTAAAATTATACTTATCTCAGTCCTAATTAAAATAAATACGATACAAAATCTATAAAATTATACCCATTCGTCATCCCTGACAGTGAGCGTGGGGGCTCTGATTGCCTCATGTCTTTTAGCTCCAACTGCAAATGACCTTGGATCTCGTTATTGCCACATCGTCACTACACCGTAGTCATTGATTTTTTAAGGTATGTTTACTTTAATTATTGTATTTTAAATTTTGTATTATGATCACATAACTTTTACTGTAATTTATTTTTATTAAAATTAACATTATTATCTGTCATAAAAAAATACTAACATGACACGGTAATTTTTTTCTTAAAAAACCTCTAATTTTTAAAACAAATAATAATCAGAAAAGTCAAATTATGAATAAATATAATAGTCGTTGAATAATCTCAATAGCACGAATGTTTTATTTAGTTAAAAGACTAACATAGTTCAATTTATATTTAATCAGATAAATAATAATAATGATTGAGAATTGGGAGAATATAAGATTTTCATACCAATTTCCATTGAAGTAGAGGGAAAAAAAGTAAGTAGTTTGGTGTTTTTTACGGTAAAAACAATCAAACAAAGGTAAAAATGACAATGAAAATAGGTAAAGTTCTACTAAAATATAAAAGCTAATTTTTTTGATTTATCAGTTTTAATTATTATATCAATTTGAAATCAAATCAAGTTAATTTTTTGATCAAACAATTTTTTCCACCGCTATTATCAATTTTAAACCATTTATTTCATTAAAAACTTTATCTTTTGTATCAGTTGTTAATTCATAAAATTATCATCTTCTAAAAATACTTTAACATGTTATATTAGTATTCAATTATCACAATTAAATATCTATAGCGATGCAAAACCTAGTTTTATTGTAAAACTCAGCACCAACATGAATAACAACGATTATCGGCCAGGACTTCTCTCCGAACAGGAAGAAACACCGAGGGATGGACAAGAACAGTATGAAGCGAACATGGTGCAGGTTCCGTTGTATCCCGTGTTAGAAAGACCAGGATCGCCAACGTTACAAGAAGAGGAAAGAGCGACGAAAAAAAGTAAAAAATAAAAACAAAGAGCGACCCATGCAATGAGATAGCATGAAAGTGGAAGTTGAGGAAGATAACGACAAGGAAATTGATGGGATCGAAAATATTCAAGGAAACAACTCTGGGATGGAAAATTCACAGGCAGCGACACAGAAATCGTATGCTGGTGCCGTGAGAGGATCCGAAAAACAAAGAGATTTTAGCGGATGAAATAGTCGTTGAAGAAGGCGAATGTCTAGTAGATTTTAGCGGATTGGTTCCCTCCATTAAATTCGCAGAAACAGTACACAAGAAGATTGATCATAGCATGAGGAGAACAATCATAGTACGACTGCTGGGTCGGACAATAGGTTACAAAACCTTAATGAACAGGATTTTGATACTTTGGCAACCACAAGGAAATTGCCAGATTGTACATCTTGAAAATTACTATTTTTTTAGTTAAATTTGAGAACGAACAGGATTATATGCATGTTCTGACAGATGGTCCATGGACAATCTACGGAAACTATTTAACGGTACAACCGTGGAGTAGAAGCTTCTCGACTTCAGAAAGTCATCCCTCACATGTTATCGTCTAGGTAAGATTGCCAGGACTACCGTACAAGTATTACTCCAAGGCACTATTTCGATATATAGCATCAACTTTAGGACGGGTTACTAAAATCGACTACAACACACACGCTGGAGGTCGAGGAAGTTTCGCAAGATTGGCAATCATGGTGGATCTAAAAAAGCCATTAATTTCATGCCTTAAGATCGATGGTTTCACACAAAAATTGGAGTACGAAGGGCTCCAACAAATATGTTTCAAATTGTGGACTGTACGGACATGCACTGGAAATCTGCGAGTTAAACACGTCGCATAGGGCAGAAAAAAAAGGGGCAAGAAGAGAGTGCTCGTGAAACAGTACCAGAGGAAAACAAATGCAAATTTAAATTTTTTAATGTACTAATGCATTTTGTGTTAAAATGGATTAGAAATTAACACAGATGTTTCATGATTAACTTAAAGAAAGTTTATACGAATCAAGTAGGACAATGTCAAATTTAAACTATTATTTGGAAAGGATTAATAAATGATTATATTTTATTAAACAATCTAATGTGACCAAAAAATATAATGTTTTTATATTCCTGTGCCTAACATTATCAACTTGCATGTGAATATTTAAAGAGTTAAAATATAATAGTTTCCTTATCATGAATTAAAAAATTATTTCTCCATTACTGAATATTTAAATGAATAAAATATAAAGTTTCCTCATCAATATATTAAAAAAATAAATATTCCATTACCGAGTATTTAATCAATTAGATATAAAGTTCTAAGTTTCCTCATCGATGAATTAAAACAATAAATACATCATTACTTTATGTTGACTGAATGTGCAAGTTTAAAAGGATTGTTCATTCCTACAAGCCAACTCATTTAAAAAAATCATTTAATATATTGACCAAATATTTAAATATAATATATTTGTATAATAATATTTTATATAATTATTGATATTGAATTTATTAATTAATTATTTTTATCAAATACTATATAAATTTTTAATAGAGTGATTCTCTTAACTTAATTAAAAAATTATATTTAAATTATAAGTATTGTGATTTGTTTTAATTAGATTAAATGTATTTTATTTTTTAAAAGAACAATACCTTATTGGTACGCCATAATCCACCTTAAACTCAATATTTTATTATTACCAATAAAATAATAAAAAAATGTCTCGTTGGCTTTTTCAATACTTTGTGTTTCTAAATGTAATAATTAAATAATATTAAACCCTACCAAGAGAAATCCACCTTCTTTCCACTAGTCCAATTTAAATATTAAATTAAGTAAAATATTCCTAGACGCCTTAAATAAAATAATATTTAAAAAGTTAAGCAAAAAAATCAATTGGATTTTAATTAACCTCTAATCCACGTGATCAGTAATAGTATACGCGCATTTAGACTTTTTTATATTAAATAAAGTAAACTATTATTGTAATTTTGACTTAAGCTGGCTTTTGTTTTGTTTTATTTACGTGTACAACTAAAGCAAATGAATATAATATGTTCGTTGATTGAGACAACTGCTTTGGGCCCATTTACAAAATAAATAAATTATCGATAATATATTATTATAAATGGATCAATACGACAAATATTGTTAAATAATTAAAAAAAAGTTTGGATATCATTAGTAATCATATGAATATACAATTATTATTTAGTTAGATTGTAATTACAAAAAAATATAAAAAAATAATTTCTAGACGTTTAATTGTCATGGTGTAACTATATTTTAATTGTTTTCATTTAATGTTTGATAGTATAAATTATCATTATGTATTTATATGATAACGTTATTATAAAAAATGAATTGTATACTTATATGTGTAATTGCATAGATTTCACATCTTTTTAAAGAATGTATTGGGAATTGACTGTCCAGTTCAGTTGGTAGAGCGCAAGGCTCTTAATCTTATGGTCGTGGGATCGAGTCCCACGGTGGGTAATTCATAAAGCTGGAGGTCTCACACGGAAGCTGCTCTCAACTTGACGTTGGGGGCAGCCTACTATCCTACCTCCCCTTACCCCATTACATATGAGAATATGATTAATTAATTTTAAAGAATGTATTGGATACTTTTAATTATATTTAATTTAATGTTAAAAACACGATGATTGTCTAAATTCGTCATAACTGTATAATTATATCTAATTACTATTGATATAATTTAACAATGACTAATTAGTATTGTCATAAAATAAGTTTGTATTTTATTTTCATTACTCTCTCTCTTAATAGTGAAAAATAATATGAAAAAAAAATTAAATACATTTTTAATATTCGATATATAAACAAATGTTTCATTAGATCTCTTATAATATCATTATTTTATAAATATACTTAAGTTTAATTATAAAATAACTTTTTAAATACATTTTTAATATTTGATATATAAAAAATCCATTTATGTTTTATTAAATAAGAAAGTAGTTCTGTATAAAATATTAGCTATATAGAAAAAGAAATATTGATCATCAAATTGATTACAAAATAATTTTGGATTCAAGCGGGGCTAATTAGACAAAAGTAGAAAACATATATTTTTTCCCTGATGGATTTGTATTATGGTGAGCAGTTTTTTTTTTCTGATAAAAATGAGCAGTTATTTTATTATTTGTTTACAACAACAACAATAAAACCCTATTCACATATACAATGGGATAAGGGGAGGTAGGGTAGTAGGCTGCCCCAACGTCAGGTTGAGAACAGCTTCCGTGGAATACCTCCTGCAGTCAGAAAATTAAAAATAAAGATATGATACAATGCATGTATAGTTAAATAAATAAATACATATAAAAATAATATTGATAAATGATATGTATTAAATTACTACTAAACCCTTTTTTATAATCATATATATATTTTTCTAAATAGTCTACGTTGAGTATTAGATAGTTAATTTCAGATTATTTCTTATATATTAATAACGTACATATACCTATAAACGTATATGCTTAAATTTTGAATTTTTAAAAAATAATATATTTCTTCATTATTAAGATTATTTAACGGGTTATAATAATGTAGTTTTTAATTGATGGAGTTTGAAGTTTTTAAAATCTAAATATAGATTAGTAAATAGATAAGTAATCCCTATTCCAATGGGTAATATGACTTTATATTATAAAAAAATATTGTTAATCTATGCACCGATTATGATAAAATAATTCATAAGCATCATTTAATATATTTAGATAAACTTAAATCTTGAATCCAATAATATATGGTTATAAATTTTAAACCTCAATTAAGACACATATGTACTCTCGATTCAAGAGTTTCGTCTGATTAATCTGAATTGATCCGTGTTGTAATATGATTTTAATGGGTAAGTCTTCCAAAGGGTTTTTTCGGATACACAATGCCTTAAACTCGATACTTGCTTAAGTGATATTACACTACTTGCTTAAGTGATATTACAATACTTACCACTTGAATAACATCGTTAGTTATATTTTTATTTTATTTAAAATAAAAATAATGATTTTAATTTTAAAAATTATAAAATAATCTAAAGGCAATTGAATGTGTAATTATATACGTAATTGGTCATATAAAATGAAAAGTTGAAGAAGAATTGGAATGTTTGAAAAACAACTTGGATGGTTTTGGGAAGAGAAATGATGTTTGTCTTTGATGTTTGAAGGGGAAAAATGGGCCTTTGTTATGACCAAATGTTGTTGGCGAATTATGTAAGCCGATGTCTTTTCCATGCATCTTCTTAATCCCAATGTTGGGTCGTTTAGAAACATTTTTCAATTATTTTCTTATTAGGTAATTACGCCACATGCCATTCATTTGTTTATAAGATTACTAAAAGGTAATTTCATTTCAAATATACACAACACAACTACTCAATTAATCGAAAAAAAATCTCATTTAAGGTTTTGGACTCCTTAAAGATTAAGGATTCCATTTGATTATCTGACTGGCGGAGAGGCTATGAATTGTGAAAGGAATAACATATTCCAAAAGAAGTTCGTCTAATATGGATGGTGTAGATGGATGTTCAAAATTTTAATATTTTTAAGAGATATTATCGAGAAATTTAATCTGATAAATCAAATAAAGAGATTGAGTTAAATCTTATAGTGAATTTGGGGTTCATCGACCATTGTATACGATGGGCAGCGACATCTAGTGTGATAGCACATCAAATATTGCTAAACTATGTTTAAATGATCATTTTGGTCACTAAACTTTCAAAAATTATAAAGTGATCATTAAATTCATTGATTTATTACAAAACAAACAATACGACATATAATAAGTGTAAAAGTTTAATAAATTTAATGATTAATTTATAATTTTTGAAAGTTCAATGACACTTTATCCTTAAATCCAATAAGACAAATTATACTATTAGTCCATATAATACGTAGAAGTTATTAATTTATTTATTATTTTTAAATTATATTTTTAATTAAATTTTAGAATTTGAATTTGAAATTTTTATATTAATATGATGTGATTATAAGGTAATATATATTTAAAATTTTCTTAACCTATTGATAGTACATACCCTGTACACGGAGCTGTTTGAACCCAATATTTTTAGGGAGAATAATATTTCATTTTACCACCGAGATCACCTAATAAATTATTGAAATTCTAAAATTTTAAAGAATAAAGTTTAAAACCAACAAATTATTATGCAGAGATTAATGGCATAAATATTTAGAATAACATACAAAATCATTCAGACTTTGATAAGCTAGGCATGGGGCCAGCCTACTAGGGAGAGGAGCTTAATCATATCACAAAGATGGAGGTCGACTCACTTTCTACATGAACATCACTTAAAAGCAACGAGTGATGGGTGGCATTAAAATGACATTCTTTCTTGAATTTGAAAAATAAAATAAAATGAAATTTGTTGGATAAATATGCAGAGAGGATGGGGCATGTGAGTTGCAAAGTATAGAGTAAAGAAAAGGTAAAGCAAGGGATGTGAATGCGATATAGTTGGACCGTGAATTGAATAAAGAAGTAAAGAAACTATCTTGGATTAAAAGGAACCGATGCTAGTGGGGTCCCTAGCTTTGATTTGGGATAAGATACTTTGCTAGTTTATTAAACATAAGTGCGATAATTTCCCTACTTGTTGACATCTTGATTGATATCATCGTAAATTAGATGTCACCGTAAAACTAACATAATAATTTTATATTTATACATTTAAATGACAAAATGGAACTCAAAATAATTATTCCATCTTAAAGAAAAAAATGATCATTACATTACCAACAAATTATTTAAATGTGAAAATGTATATTAAACCAATGATATATAATTCCTTACATTACCAACAAATATTATATCAATAATTTTTTCCTAGTCTAAAACTCTAATAACAGAAAGAGATCAAACCTTGGACCCCTAGAGAGAGAGTTGATTCTGAGCGAGGTTACAAGATTCTTCATTCATTCTAAAGTTAACTATCCAACCCTATATCGACATCGACTCATCCAACCCTATATCGACATCGACTCAATAGAATTTTCATAGAATAAAAGGTCAGAGCCTGGGCCAAATGATGGACCACAATTCCACCGTACTCTGTACATAAAAACAAAACGATAACTGTTCATGCAGGTAGTTTATTAATTAGTGTCGTTATACTTGACCCATCACATGTAAATCACACGGCTTTTATTCAGACACGACCAACGAAAGTGAAGAAATTGTATTACCAGAAGAACAACAGTGTCTAGGGGGAATGCACTGTTCCCCCGTCTCTTTCTTCAAGAAGAAAAGTCAATTCACGACCGCAACAACATACAGGCGTTGTCAAAGTCGGCCTTGGTCCACATATTTCCCCTTCACTATACGTCAAAGACCAGAACAAAGGGTCTGTAATATTGGTTACTTTTTACACTTACACCACAGATTCTCATGGCTTTGGGTTTAGTTACAATTCGGGCTTGGCCTAATACCAATACTCAAGTCCTAGCCCATCAACGTTGGGTTCACCTCCTGCAAACGAACAGGCACTAGGCCCAGCTTGATCCAATTTCAATAATATTCCTCAATTTGATTTTCTATTAGTATGTGATGAATATAAGACAATATTTGTTCATAGACTTTTAATCATTTGATATTAAACATTTATACAGTCCTACATTTATGCTTCAATTTAATTTTCTTTATTCACATTTATATTTGAATTCATAATTTTATCTCATATGTCATAATTATTACTTAGATAAATATTTATTTTTTAAATAACCATTTCATTCGAACTATTGATCGAATAATTCAGATTAAATTTCGTAGAAATTCATTATGAAAGTAACAATTCCAACCCAATTTGTTATACACAAACTAACCCCTACATCTTATCGCATCAATGTAGACTATGCTCGTGACTAATAATATGTATGGTAGGTGAATCTATAAGTGATTTCAGTGATAACAATTATTAGTTTTTAAAAAAATATATAAATTGACGTAGTCGAGTAACAGAATATGCGTGCTGATACATATTATGAATAAACGTTATATTTTAATCATATCAAACTCTTAATTTATTTTCTGCGTAGGTACAAAGATATCCATTATTTGGATAAAGCGACATATTGTCTTCAAAATTCGTAATTTTTTTTGGTCTTTAAATATTTTTTGGATCCACATTAGTTTCAGAACTTTACAAATTTTTTAACTTAATATGTGAATTTGAATTTCAAGGACCAAAATTCATGAAGAAATTCAAAATAAAGGACCAAGTTGAAAAAATATATTTTCAAAAAAAATTGAGAAAATAATAAAATTTCAGAATTAATACAGACTAAAACGACTAAACTGAAGTAAGGTAGCATTTCCGGTGACTAAAATTCGAAAAATATTAATTTGGCGGGTAGTTTTACGGTCTCACTCATAAGTCAAAATCGAATATAAAAATGAAAAAAACAAAAACGAACTGTTTTTCATTCCACTGCAAAATAAAGATTTTAAAATCTCTCATAAATTTAGTTTTCCCTAGTTCCTCAATTTCTCTGGATGGATCACCAGACCAAGCCCCAGACAAGGAGAAGCTTGAAGAGGAAATTGGAGCAACATTTTTAAGAGGATAAATCAGAACGGTGCAAGGCGGTCGTCGCCGAGTCCCGCCGCACTCGACAAGGTATCCTCCGAGATGTTCGACTTCACGTCGATGTCCTTAACTCCTGCACCTCCTTTTCAGAAGCCGATCGTGCCGCCGCCAAACGCTCCGCTCACTTACTTTCTGAACTCGCCAAGAACGGTTCGTTTTGAATTCTTTAGCTTTCAGTTATTTTAACGATATAGATCTCGGTTTTTATTTATTGTTATTATTTCATTGGCGATTCTAGAGGATATTGTGGATGTGATGGTGGAGTGCGGTGTTGTCCCTGCGCTGTTAAAGCATATTCAGACGCCAACGCTTTTGGCAAAGTCCGATCTGAAACCATTCGATTATGAAGTAGAGAAATCAAGTGCGTTTGCGCTTGGGCTTCTCGCGTTCAAGGTAATTTTGAGGACTTTCTTTTACTTGCTTTGTATAATTTTTTCCACGACTTAAAATTTTATCGTCATTTTGTTGTTTACTATTAAATAGTCAGGCATCAACAACTCGTCGTTGACGCTGGGGCACTGTCCTGTCTCGTGAACTCGTTAAAAAATACGCGAGGATGGCTGTGATTCTCGCGGTGTGAATGGTGTTATAAGAAAAGCTGCTGGCGCTATAACAAATCTTTCTCATGAAAATGTCGCTATTAAAACCCGCATCAGGTTCGGTTGTTCGGTTATTCTTATATATAGTTTCCGTTAGTATTCACTTTTCACACCCTCATAAGTTAGTATTAATTTATTTTTCTATATATAAATATTAGAATTGAGGGTCGGATTCCACCTCTCGTTGAGTTGCTCGAGTATCGTGAAATGAAGGTGCAGAGGGCAGCTGCTGGGACCTTAAAGGACGTTAGCATTTAAGAACGATGAGAACAAAAAGGAGGTACGTTTGTTTCTGCATTGTATGGTAGTACCATCTGGTGCTCGTTGTGGGTTTCAATATAGCTGCTGCTGCTGGGGCCTCGTAATAATGCTTTCATCCGAGGATGTTACCATACATTATGAAGCGGTTAGTTTCCAAGTCTTATTTTTTTGTCATCTTAATACACATTTTGGAGAGTTGCTGTTCCTAGGTATGGAGGTAGGATCAAAAATTGGGAGGGACAAATTACCTAAGTTCAAAACAATAGGGACTCATTAAATATTTAATTTCAAGAATTGGAGGGGGCAAGAGCCCCTCCCACTATCTATGTACCTCCGCCTCAGGCTGTTCCCTTTATAAACTGACATAAGGGATGTTCAGGTTGGTGTGATTGGGAACCTTGTCCATTCCTATCCAAACATAAAGAAAGAAGTTCTTCTTGCTGGAGCACTACAGCCCGTGATTGGGTTACTTAGGTAATGCTGAGTTTCGTTAGGTTTCGATTTGTGTTTGGGAAGATTTCAGTATTAATCATATTACATGTGTATGTTTGCCAACAGTTCTAGTTGTTTGGAGAGCCAGAGGGAAGCAGCTTTACTGATAGGCCAATTTGCTGCTGATTCAGATTGCAAGGTAGGCTGAGATCTTAACTCTAATTCGGCACTTAAATTCTGCTCATTGCTCAAGCATATGAAATATAATATTGTTCTTAATGCTTATTTTATGTATAATGGTACATATGATTCCGTGTTTATGCAAATATGTCTTTCTATTAAGAGTCACTTAAGATGGGATTCTATAGGTACACATTGTCCAAAGAGGTGCTGTTCCACCTTTAATTGAAGTGCTTATGCCCTCAGATGTGCAGCTCAAGGAAATGTCTGCATTTGTATTTGGACGTTTGGCCCAGGTTAGAATTCATTTACCGTCTTTCAGGATGCGTTTGGTTCACGGAATGTAAGATTACCAGTGAGAATGTAAGATTACCAGAGAATAGGATTACTAGGAATGTTGTATTTTGTGTTTGGTTGGCTTAGCAGGAATGTAAGATTACCGTGTTTGGTTAAAGGAATAAAAGATTATTGGAATGTATATTTGACCAAATTGTCTTTATTATATATTTGTTTTTTTAACAAGTTGGAAAATATTTATATATTTTCTTTAAAAAATTTAAATTCATAAAATTTATATAATTTTTTTTACAAAATTGAAAATATAAAAAGGTTTAATGAAAGGGTAAAATTTTATTTTAATTCCTGAACTTCATATAAAATTTTAATTATACACTTTTTTTGTAAATATAAAATAGTTTAAGGATAAATTTGTTATTTAACCTTTGTAAAAATTTTATTATTCAATGACAGAAGAATGATATTTTTGAAAGAAAAAAAATTAAGGGTATTTTAGTCCAAAACATCGGTAATCCAACAATACCTAAAGAAAGGGAGGTAATGACATTCTCGGTAATATACCTAAAAAAATTCACTATTGGTAATCTTACATTACCGAGAATGAGATTCTCGGGCCCCATCCAAACGCCCCCTCAGGGTTAAAATGGTTTATCTACATGGTATTTGAAGCAATTGCAAGCATCATGTCTATGGCAGGACTTAAAGAAATTCACCTGTTTAATCATATGTTTTTATACTGAAGTCCTTGTTTTAATTTCTTTCCCCAATGCATAATAGTTTTTTTTTGGAGTTGTACTTTCTTTGTGAATCAATGATTTTCATTTTGCAGGACACACACAATCAAGCTGGAATTGTTCAAAATGGTGCAATTGTGCCATTACTTGATCTTACTGACTCAAAAAATGGACAATTGCAACATAATTCTTCATTTTCCCTGTGTGGCCTTGCTGATAATGAGGTAAAGGACATTGTTTCACGTAATATTTTGAACTTGTACACCAGTTTTTACTGTGAGTCTAGTGACGCTTACAATTAGTCCATTCTATAGGACAATGTTGTAGATCTTGTCAGGACTGCGTATGTTCAGATTCTCCTGGAAGGAGAGTTCATTTTTCAGGTAATATTTAGGATTGTTACTGTTGCAAAATTTGTTTAATTCATTTTGAATACCCTTAGAATATATAGTTAAAAGGCTTATGTATTTTCCCGGTTTGTTATTCATTAATATACCTTGTAAAACTGCAGCAAACTAAAGATTGTGTTACAAAGACATTGAAGAGGTTGGAGGAAAAAAATACACGGACGAGTGAGTTTATTTTTTGCTAGCTCTTGATCCTTTTCTACTTTGCATTTGCAGTTAGATTAAGCCAATAGTTTTTGGAATTCGTAGCATTTATATAGTGATGAGACCATTGACATCATTCTTTGACACTTCCTTTTAACAGACATTGAATCTTTTATTTTACCTTATGCGGACAGCAGCCAATGCTGTTAAGAAACGAGTTGCTCTGACTCTTGCTCATCTTTGTTCCCCAAATGACCGGAAACCTATTTTTGTTGACAACAATGGTAAGACAGTTTCCCACTCCTAGTGTCGTTAGCACTTTTCTTCTTGCACAATAATATCCTTTATTTTTGGGTTGCATTTCTTAATTGGTTCTCTCTGGATGCTTGGCAAATTCTCCCAGGAATGGAGCTGCTTCTGGGCCTGTACAAGATGGTTCAGAGGCCCTGTACAAGTTGGCCACAAAGGGTATTTCACTCTCGTCGGTGGATGCTGCTCCACTATCACCAACCCCACAGGTTTGTTTATGTCTGCTGGTATTTGGTGAGAAGATAATTGCATTTGCATTGAAAATCATTTAGGAATATAGATATTATGGATGCGCATGTCCCTTGTGGGTCGCATGAACTAATCACTGCCAGAGCGTGATTGGTTTTAGTTGTTAAATCCAATTTTGAATTCAATACCTGGCTAAATTTGTAGTTGGTCAAGATCAGTTTTGTTCAAATTATTTATACAATTGATATCTAGCTGTCTTTTTACGTTTGACTAAGAGGTAAATAGCAATGCATTAAAAAATTTCCCTTTATGTCACAGTCTAACCGTTATTTCTCTTTTCCCCATTTTTTACCTCAATAAACACAGGTGTATTTGGGTGAGCAGTACGTAAATAATCCTACACTTTCTGATGTTACATTTTTGGTTGAAGGTAGGTATCTTTTCTTATCAGTGACTCTTCCATATTAAGTTCAAAGTTGTTTATAAATGTTTTACCTTCAATTTCCATATTCTTCTTTCAGGTAAAAGATTCTACGCTCACAGAATTTGTCTTCTTGCTTCTTCAGATTCCTTCCGTGCTATGTTCGATGGTGATTACCGGATGAGTAAGATAATTCAAGGCTTAAATACTGTAGATCTGAAGGTAATTCATAGAAGGATGACCGACATGAAAATTGATTTGCAGGAGAGGGAAGCCAAAGATGTTGAGATTCCAAATATCAGATGGGATGTTTTTGTGTTAATGATGAGGTAGATATTTGAATATTCCCCTTAACGTACAAGATATATAGTAAATGTGTTGGAAAGTTCTTACTTGTCCGCCGCCAGGTATATATACACAGGATCAGTGACTGTCGAAATTGATCTTGCTCAAGAACTTCTTAGAGCTGCTGATCAGTATATTCTCGACGACCTTAAGCGCCTATGCGAATACACCATTGCTCAGGTGTGTATGTTTTACTGTGATATTTCTACTACTGATTATGAAAGCCCAAAGAAGAATCACAGAATTACATGCTTATTTGTTTCTGTGGACAATGTTATGGTGATGAACGCACTAGCTGAGGCCTTCAATGCCACCACATTACGAGAAGCTTGCTTACTCTTCATATTAGAGCAATTTGAAGGAATAAGTACCAAACCATGGTATGCAGTTCCTGAAACTGTATTTGATTGTCGGAAAGTCGCTGTTTCTATGCATATGGAATTTAACCTGACCTCCTGACCGTTTGATTCAACACATCATTCCGGATTTACGGAATTGCTTCATAAGTTCACTTGCAAAGTGTCGTGGTCGTAGGAGAGAGCACATATTAATTCTTAATCGTCACCCGAGTTTTGTCAGTTAGGTTACACCATCGATTTGTGAGGTACTCTGCTTGTAGATAAAATTGGGAGACTTCGTGTAATTGGTGTTTGTATACATAGGAATTTATGTCTTATTAGAATATCATCGATAATAATAAGATTTAAATATAAATTGAGATTCTCTTCACTTCAGTTGTCATGATTAATTACTAGCAAATAAGATCATATGTTATATCTTTTAAAGTTAATTAAATGAATTTAAGTGTACTAGGTTCATGTCTAAAGAATTTTTAGCAATGTATTGAAACCGAAAAAAAATCTCTAAAATTAAATAATACTTATTATCGTTCAAGAGAGTTGCATTTGAGAGATTTAATTCATCAAATAAATAAAAACTGGCCAACATTATGGGTGTTATTGAACTTATGTTGGAAGGAATAATACAAATAATACAAGTGTTTAAAGAACTAAGTGTAGCAGCTGTAGATATAAATGAACGTATTTATGATTCTTTAGCAAATTTACACATTGGGTGATTCGACTTGGAATTTGATCAAAGATTTAAAATATTAGGAAAATTGCTTTGTCGGTTGGCCACTACTAATAAGTTTTTAGTGAGTGGAGCTCAATGGGGTTCACTATGACACCTTATCATTTCTTTATACCGTCCATTGAAGGTTCTATGAATGTCAACGCCTTTGTTGAATTAATACACAAATATGTTTGCTTGCTTTCTAATTTTAGTTTAGTTTTTATGTCAGATACTATTTTTTTCGTAATTATTCTTTTTAATTCACAATAATTGAATTCAAAATATTAATTAAAAGACATTGAGTAATAAAATAAAAGAATGGAAGCAAAAAGGGTGCCGAAACAGTCAAATAAAGAAAAGCAATATACTATCCATTACCCCAAGAATTTGATTCCATCATCTTTCTTTGGTTTAATCATATTTTAAAGTGAATAGGAGAGACAAATACACAAACATGACTTCAATTCATTATGGTATATTATTATTAATATTTATTTTGAAATTTGACTTATGGCCAATGGCTATGGGGGCATGACATGACCATGCAAAGAGCCCCCTTTCCTTGGTGTTCAAGGTCTCTTTTTATTCCTTTTAGTTGGCCAACCTATACAAAACAAACACGCGTTAACAAACAAAAGATTGAAAGCAAAATTCTATGGTTAGGGCAAAGAGTATGTGCGATCGGCATTTATTCTTTGTCAATCTACTATCCATAGCTTATATTAAAATCAACCTAAGCTAATAGGGAAGAAGTCTAGAATTCTATGATAAAAAAATTATGGGAAAAAGGATTTCATAGTTGATTCTTATTCTTAGAGATTTTGACTTATGTCTATAGATATATTTAAATAATTATTGTCAAATGATTAAGAGTCATTCGAATATATAATATTTTATAATGACGTAAAAATAAAAAACTAAACTTTTTTCTTTCTAAGGAACGTAATGATACTTGTAGTATTAAGTGAGATTTAAGGTATAATTTATAAGCTTTTTCATGATTGATAGTTGAAACAAAAGATTTTGAGAGACCTCTTGCCTTTGAAGACATTAAAACCTAGGGCTTCTAAGATTTTAGTACTAGTCAATGGTCGATTCTTTTTACGCAACAAAATCCCGTTTAATCATATTACACTTACTAAGAAGATCATTGGTTCTTTTGTTACCATCCAATTGTTTTACAAATATATTTATAGAAGAGTTTATGGAATGGTTTTAATAATAAAATAAAATGTTGTTTTTTTTAAATAAGTTAAGATTAGTTGTTCAAATTTTTTATTTGTAAAAAGTAGACTTTTATATAATATTTGTTTAAAAACTTTCAACCATCTGATAATAAGTGTTCAAACCAAAAATCTCAAGTAATAACAACAATTTCTTAATCAATGGGCTCATTTGGTTCGTACTAATGAAAAGAGTTTTTTTTTTTTAAAAAAAAAGATTTATATTTAGGTGAAGAGGAAGAGAAAATTTGCTTATGATAGGTATTGAACCTATAACCAAGGGGAAAGGAAAGATGTCACACGAAAACTTTTAATCACCTGTTGTAGAGTTTTTTAACATAAAAGAAAAAAATTAAATTCAAAAAGTTGTTTTATATTAAATTTTTATATAACATTTGTATTTGTATTAATAAATGAATAGATCAAATACTAATGTTATACAAAATTATTACATTTTTACCATGATTTAGAAACAGTTTTACTGCAGAATTTCGGTCATTTCCTTTTCTATGGTATCAAACGTGTGGTATCATAAAAAGACTGTAGTGGGCTTTAAAAGGTTTATGTCCTCTCCTATACTGTTCACACTTCTCCAACTATAAATCATCCTTCAACACTTTCACTTCTCTTCACATTCAATCCTTTTCTTTTCCTTACAGTTTTATCTCACAAAACCAAACTTTTTTTCTTGTTGATTCTAAGGTTTCTCTTTCGTTATCTCAGGAAAATTCCAAAAAGAAAAAGGGTTCTCTTTTACAGATTTAAGCTCCCCTGTTTTTGCTTTGTTTTCCCCTTACGTTTTGGGGAGAAAGATGTTCTCAAGTGTCTGTCAAGGTTTGCAACTGTGCCTAGAGCCAAGGATCGTTGAAGCACCTTTTTTTAGGCTCAATATGTCTCCATCACCAATTAACCTTAACTCGAACCAGCCAGGCGCCGGCATTACCGATATTGACGACAACAACGACGACAATGAGTGTAAACCGATAGTTAATCAGAATACTGATATTGGTGGATGGAGTTTTCTTCAATCCTTGGCCTGCTCCAAAAGTTCAATCGACCATAACGAAGTTTACGTGCACCCTCTTGTTAAGAGTTCAGCTTTTACCCTTAGTGAAAAAGCCTTGATATGTGCACCGAAAGCTTAGGCAGTGAGACCGGAAGTGAAGTCAGTGATCGCAGCAACGGCATTCCCTTTCTTCTTTCAGAGACCGACGGTTTTGACACATCGAAACCGAGGGAAAAGTCGGCAACGAGAAGAATGAGTCGTAGAAGCAACTTTCCACCTCCTTTGACGTCCATTGGCGGCTCAACCGTGAGTTATATTCCATTGAATACTAGAAGAACGAGTCGAAGCAGCAGCTTTCCGCCTCCATTGACGTCCATTAGCGGTTCAAATGGTGTTCAAGTCACATCTCACCGTGAAGGCGGCCGCCTCGTCGTTCAAGCCGTTAGTGCCCCTACTTGTCATACATACATGCATGCAGAACGAACCGAGGGAAGGCTTAGGCTTTGTCTTTTTAAAGATAGTACCACTAATACCCCCATTTCTGATGACCATGACGGTGAAGATGAAGATATTACTATCCCGATTTTCGACGATGAAGATGAAGGACGAGAAGAGGTAGCCGAAGAAGATGAAGCGGTTAATGAAGAAAACGGTGTCGTAGAATGTGAAATTGAAGAAGAAAGGTGTCATTGGGGAGATGAGGGTATGAATGTAAAGAGTGGGAATATTGAGGGTAGAATTGGGATGGGGAAGTTGCCAAGGCGAAGCAGTTGCAAAGAAAGACGTTGTAGGCACAAAGGGTTGCTTGCTTGGGAGCCATACTTGGTGGCCACTTAAAATGTTTTAAAAAATTTGAAAGATAATATTAAATAATTAATTTAAATTTTAGATTATTATCTTATGTATAAAATATTTTTTAAGTAGCATTTTATTAACGTCGTCTATATTAATTAAGATTTTAAGACGTAAGATTTAAAACTTAAAACTTAAGATTTAAGATCATTCAAAAATGTCAGATGATATTTAAATAAATATGTTGATCGAATTTAGATTTTACAATTTACTTATTAAATAATTTCTCTAAGATTGAATACTTTAATAATACTATGAAAAAATATTATTCTTCAAGCAAAATTGCCAAACAACAAATGAAGAAATACTTTAATAAATATGTCTGTGAAATAAACTTAACGCACCGACATGAATGAAATACAACAAATGGGTTTAATTTCCCAACCACCAAGGATAGTTGAATTGAATGGTCCCCAAGCAAGCACGTTGGGGTTCCTCTAATTTAATGTATAGCATCGCTTTCATAGGGGCACAAATTGTTGGACCATCGTCATATATCATTTAAGACAGGGAAATACCAACCTTTATATATATGGTACGAAAAAGACGATATGCCAAAAAGAAAAGAAAAATATACTACAATGAACTCTCTCACATATTTGGTACTAAAACGTGCTTTTTCGATAGGATATGTTACTATAAAATTGATTTTTCTCTTTGTTTTAAAACATATATTTTAACGCTTAGAATTACAGGTGTTAGTAAATAATGGAAGAGACGATGATTATAGATAATTGTGGCGATTAATTTCTTTTGATCTTGATGAAAAATCATTAAAATTGGTCGTGAAAGGAATTCGATCACTTGTTGGAAAGGGAGAGATAGATTACTCCAAATTTGAATAATCTCTGTAGTGAAAAAAAAAGAATTTTTTATATAAGCGTCCTTAGTGACACGTGACATTACCAGATAGGTGTATGAGATATGAGAATAAATATACTCTTTTCTCGTAAATTTATTCATAAATCCAAAGTCGTGATTACCATGGTTAATGTTCTGTCACCAAAGTTTTTTAGTTTTAGAACAATATTTCCAAAGTCACTTGATGAGGGTACAAGACTAGTATAAAAAGAAGAGGAAAAAACACAAGTGATTGAAGTTGTATGTTTGTAATTCGTACCTCACAATTCAGGATTTAAAGTTCCCACAATAACATCAAAATTAATCTAAAATAAAAAAAGAATATTTATTTTGTACTTTGTTGAGTTAATCGATCGACGAATATAGCCAAGAGGGGGTGAAATGACAATTAAAAATTCGGTGGATGCTTTTGCAGAAAATTGAAAATATTTGCACAGCGATTTAGAGTGGTTCGACTTTCTCAACCAAAGTCTACGCCCACTACCTTAGCTATCCACACTAAGGATTTTCCACAAATTCACTAATTTATCTTTCTTTTAAGGACAAAGAGTAACCTTACAAATCCCTCAAGAATTATACCCCAAATTCTTGAGAACACTCTCTCCCAAAGAGAACAATACAAATTTTGCAAACTTACAAGAAAATCCTCACAAGGAAACATGTTTGCACAATTCTAGAACAAAGAAAGAACACTCAAGAATGATACAATTGAGCACAATAAGTGTTCTTGAAAGCAATGATGAATATTGAATGAAATTTGGCTTGAAATTGCTCAAACTTGAGGTTTGATGATTTCTCTTTGATTCTCTCTTGATTCTTGTTTCTTGTTGTTTCTTCTTGTTGATCAATGGCTTCTAAGCTTGTTTAAATACTCCTTTAATTGATTATGAACGTTGGGGATGATTAGTGGAGTCAATAGAGTCGTTTAAGTGTGAAAACAATTAATAAAATCAGTTGGGAGCGTGTGTGGATCGATGCATAGTCAAGGTCCATCGATGCATCAAGTGTAAAATTCAAATATTTCGACCGTTGGAACACTTAGTGCATCGATGCACTAAGGGTGCATCGATGTATAAAATGCATTCGATGTTTCAAACAAGCCTGAGTGCATCTATGCATGGTCTGTGCATCGATGCATAAAATGCATTCGAAATGGTGTGTGCATCGATGCATCAAAGAGTGCATCGGTGCATCAAAGAGTGCATCGGTGCATCCCTTCACAAATTTGATTTTGGCTCGTTTTTGGTTCGAAATACATTGTGAAAATTGTTTCAAAAATATTTCAAGTATAAAACACAACTTTATACTTTAGTAAAGATTGAAATTGAACTTTGAAAGAGTTGGAGTAATATTTTGATATTCGAATAATTATATCGAATATACTTAGAAAATCTTTTATAAAATCTTGAAATTCATTTATCTTAATTTGTTATATCGAAACATCAAAATGTTTTCAACATACTTAAATTTGATTTCAAGATTTTATTTTGACACATTCCAAATTTGGAGACTAAATTAGAATGTTTACACCTTTGGTACCATATTGAGAAACCTTTAAAATATATCAGGACTTGTGGAGTAGTTTATCCAATTTTTAGGGTAGTTTGAATTCAAACTCCATTTTATTTTTCCTTCTCCGAGCCATTTTTTTCTTCTTCTTTTTCTCATTCTTTTCTCTCTCTTATTTCTCTCTCTCTCATCACCATAGCCATATTTCTAGTTTTCCTTGATTCCATCAACACTTAGGCCACCGTGTCTCACATCGCTGGCGTCATTGTGCTTCTCTCGTCGTCATCTTTCGTTCGGTGGTTTAGGTGTGTTCATTGTCATCGGTGTTAGCGTTTTTGGAGAGAGAAAAGTTTTGGGTTTTGTTAAAAACCCCTTTTCCACCATTCTTTTATGCTAACCGACCTCGATGAGCATGAGTCTCAGCATCACTCTCCGATAAATATCGATCGTCCTTACTCAGCTCAGTTCAGTTCTGGACATTCGTCTCAAGATTTGCGATACCATTTCACAGGACCTAGTACTACCGATCGTGGGAAACGTAAGACTTAGTTGGTAGTGTTTAGCTGCTATAGGTGTGTTATTTTTACCCAAATGATATCTTTAATGAATTTATGATATTGTATTATATGATGTTATTTGTAAGCATGATTGTAATCTGATTATAATGGTCTGTGATATGTCTAATTTTTTTATTACGGATGTAACATTTCTTAACTGTATACTAATGGATACATGATTCTGTATGGGACTATATCCCTATGATTAAATCCCCGTCCTGTTCTTGTTTTGGGATCCTCTTCGGAGGACTATATCCCTATTTTGATTTCTGACACTATTTTGGGGTCCTCTTCGAAGGGTTATATCCCCATTCTAATTCTGACTAGGATCCTCTATGGAGGGCTATATCCTCATCCTGATCTTCTGTATTCTAGTTTGGGCACCTTTTGAAAGGTAACATCCTTATTATGTTTCATCCACGGTGAAAAGGTAAAGTTGTATAGATTTTTTGTTTTGTCAATATACTATTAATAATCAATTGGTTACTAATGTTTGTGTTATAATTTGCATTTTATGACATAATCGACTTGTTTATAGTTTATTGATAATATATGTAACACTTAAAGGACACACTGAGCTCTATAGCTCACTTTTTAGTTTGTCTTTTCAGATCTCTCAGATTTTTAAGATTTACGACTGGTACTTGGAGGATCGACTAGTAGTGTTATTCTCTATATACCATCTGAACGATTTTAGACAATATTTCTACCTTCATTATCATTTTATACTATTATTATATTTGGGATTTTGGAATATTATATCTTTTTTTTAACTTTAATATCGGATTATACTTTGTTTTATAAACTCTATTTTTGTTATGGATTTATATTAATTTTCTGATAGTGCATATTTTTATTTAAAAATTTCATGATTTATGACAATCTGAGTTGGTGTGATCTTCAAAATTCGGTCGTAACATCCAGCCAGATCTAGGGGGTTACATTTAATGGTATCAGAGTCAATTTAATTATCAGATGATGTTACTGTAAATTTTATATTGTTCTGTAAACTAATTTTTACATGCTTTGAAAAAGTTTTTTGGGTAAGGGAAATATTTTCTAAAATCTATTATGAGAGAAATTTTTGTTAAATGATTTTAAGATTTTATCTGTTTTCGAATATAAATTATTTTGATCTAAGACTCCAGTACTAGATTTGATTTTAGCTTCTGTTTATATTTGATCAAAGACTCAGTAGATAGTATGCCACCATGTAGAGGTTCACGTCATTCTGTACCATATCATGGTAATGGTAGAACTCGAAGCCGTGGAGGTTGTACATCTGATATTAATAAAGATCGTCTAATTCCTGAGGTTGAGACATCTGAGGGTGATCAATATACTCGGGATACATAATCTTCTATTCCGACTGAGAATACCCTTGTTACTGAGAGATGAGTTGTTGTTGGTTGGAAAGTGTTGCGTTTACTTTAGAGATTAACTAGGGTTCAACTGGATGATAATGTTGTTACTATTTAGTCGACTATGTTATGTAACGGGGTGAAATACTTTAGAGGGATTACCGAGAGTCCCTGTCTATTTGGGAATATTGGATTGAGGATACTGAGTGTATTCTTGATCAGATGAATTATCCTGTGGATCAGAGACTTCAGACTATTGTTTTATTGTTGAAAGATGATGACATGAGTTGGTGGAATTTAGTGAAGATGACCACAGTGAGAGATCAATTGACTTATGAGCTTTTTTGGAGTGCTTTTCGGAGTTGGTTTGTGGGTAGCCATTATCTGAAAGAACAAAAACATGAATTTATGGATCTGAAAACGGGTAATATGATAATTTAGGATTATGAGCTAGAGTTCTTGATTCTCAGTAAGTATGCTACTAGATTGATCTCTACTGAGAAAAATAAATGTTTATTATTTTATAGAGGTTTGTGTATTGGGATTCGTACCAGGATAGATGCTCACCATGAGTGGGATTTTGTTAAGCTCGTGGATCGAGCTAAGATTGTTGAGGAGATGAAATATCTTAGTAAGGAACAATGAGATCGAAAAAGGAAACAATATGATTCTGAGGGTCCTTTTCTTTCAGCTGCTCATCATGGAAAACGTCTAAAAGATGACACTTCGAGACTTGACTTTGGATCTATGTATGTTGATTTTCTGGTCGGTTCGAGAGTAGGGGTGTTTTTTCTCCACAGTGGGTTGTTTTCTACTTGTACATTCTATAGTAGACAACATGATGGAGAGTATCACAAGAAGTTAGGGGTGTGTTTCAGATGTGGTTCTACTGAGCACTTTCTGAGAGATTATCCATAGCTTGCTCCGATGTATCAGACACCTACTCGTGCTCAGGGATCATCTTAGACACCGAGGGGTCAGAGTTGACCCGCCTTATCTAGACATGCACAAGGTTCTACAAGTAGAGGGTGATCTGCTCAAGTTAGAGGTTCTGTGAGGTCTGAGGCTAGATAACATGCCATTGTTTATGCTACGAGATATTGTGAGGATCAGGATGAGCCAAACGTCATTGCAGTTACTTTTACTATTTATTTTGTTTATTATTTTGTATTACTTGATAATTGATTTATACATTTATATATTGCGAGTTCCTTTGCACATAATCTTGAAATTTTGAGTGAGCCAACCACATGTCATGTGACCGTTCAGTTTACCGTCGGTCAATCTATAGTGGCTGAGAAATTCTATCGAAATTATCCTCTTGAACTTTGTGGAGAGACTTTTTGGGTAAACCTTATGGAACTCTCACTTGATGGGTTTGATTTATTCTTGGTGTCGATTAGTTAATGGAACAACGGGTTAACTTGCATTATGAACGTAAAAGAGCAGTTTTAAAGACTTCTGATGATAAGGAAAATGTTTTGATCGATGAATGATGAGGTTATTTGTCAAATTTGATATCAACCTTGGTAGTTGAGAAAATGATTTGAAAGGTTGTCGTAAAGTACCTTACTTATATTTTGGATTTTACAAAGTCTACTTCTGAAATTGAACAAATCTGTACTGTAAGAGACTTTTTAGAAGCTTTTCTAGAAGAATTTTCTGGTGTACCTTCTGAAAGAGAAGTAGAGTTTGGAATTAAACTTTATTCAGGTATTGCACTAGTGTTCATGACACCTTATCACATGGAACCTACGAAATTAAGAGAGTTGAAGGTCTATTTATAAGAGTTATTGAATCGATGTTTTATTCAACCTAGTACATCTCCACGGGGAGCTATTGTGCTCTTTGTTCAGAAGAATGATGAAACTTTGCAACTATGAATTGATAATCGGAAGTTGAATTAGCTGACGATTAAAAACAAATACTTGTTACCGCGCATTGATGATATGTTTAATCAGTTCTGAGGTGCAATTATTTTCTCCAAAATTGATCTCCGGTCTGGCTATTATCAACTTAAAGTGAAAGATTCTGATGTTCCAAAGATAACTTTAAAAACTCGATATGGTCATTATGTGTTCTTGGTTATGTCATTTGGGTTGACTAATGCCCCTGTTGTTTTTATGGATATGATGAATCGAGTATTTAAACCTTATTTGGATCAGTTTGTTGTTGTTTTTATCGATGATATCTTGATTTACTCGAAGTATGAGGCTGAGCACACTGAGCATTTGAGAGTTGTTTTGCAGACTTTGAAGAAAAAATAAATTTATGTGAAGTTTACTAAATGTGAAATTTGGCTTAGCGAAGTAATGTTCTTGGGTAATATTATTTTCGTTAAGGGTATTTTTGTTGATCCGAAGAAGTTTGAGGCTATTCTGAACTGGAAACAACCTAATAATGTGACAAAGATTCGTAGTTTCCTGGGTTTGGCAGGGTATTATCGGAGGCTTGTTAAGGGGTTTTCGATATTTGCTGCTCCTTTAACAAAACTTTTGAGGAATGATGTACCTTTTGTCTGGAATGAAACTCAACAGTTAAGTTTTATGCAGTTGAAATTAGTTCTAACTCAAGCTTCAGTTTTGATCCAACCTAAATCTGAAAAGGACTATACATTTTACAGTGATGCTTCACACACTGGTTTGGGTTATGTTTTGATGCAAGATGAGAGAGTAGTAGCTTATATGTCTCATCAGTTGAAGTTGCATGAGTGTAACTACCTTTCTCATGATCTAGAGTTGGTTACAGTGGTGTTTCCACTGAAAATTTGGAGGCAATATCTTTATGGAGAAAAGTGTTATATCTATACCGATCATAAAAGTCTGAAGTACTTGTTCACTTAGAAGGATCTCAATTTGAGATAGTGTCGTTGGTTAGAGTTCCTAAAATACTATGATTTCGATATTGAATATCATCTTGAGAAGGCTAATGTAGTTGTTGATGCTTTGAGTCTTAGGGTGATTACTGATTTGAGAGTTATGTTTGCTAGCATGAGTTTATATGATGACAACACTCTGTTAGCTGAACTCTGAGTTAATCCTACTTTGGCGATTGATATTAAATTGAAACAACCTCTTGATCTATCTTTACTTCCATTTGTGAGGCGAGTCGAGCAAGTGTTTTGATTCTGAGACACCTTTGATGAGGATGGTGTATTGTGCTTTTGATGACATTATTGTGTGCCAATGATCTTGAATTGTGAAATGCTATTTTACGGGAATCTCATGATAGTCCCTATTCCATGTATCCTGGTGGTGTTAAGATATATCAAAAATCTTAGAGAAATGTACTATTGGTCTAGTTTTAAAAGTGATGTCACTAATTATGTGGCTAAATGTTTGACTTGTCAGCAAGTAAAAGCTGAGCATCAGTTTTTATCTGGTTTACTTCAACTTATCCAAATTCCGGAGTGGAGATGAGAGCAAATTACTATGGATTTTGTCAGTAGATTTCCTTTGATGCAATTTAAGAATGATTCAGTTTGGGTTATTGTTAACCGTCTTACTAAATATGTTCACTTTATTCCAGTTCGGACTACTTATACACTGGACAAATTAGCTTGATTGTATATTTTTAAGATTATTCGCATTCATGGGGTTCCATTGTCCATTCTTTCTGATCGAGATCCGAGATTTACATTGCAGTTTTAAAAAGCTTTTCATGAGATTTTGGGTACTCGATTGAATTTTAGTAAGACTTATCACCTGCAGTGTGATGGTCAGTTTGAGTGTGTTATTCATATTCTGGAGGATATGATAAGATGATGCATTATTGATTTTCGGGACAATTAGGAGAATCACTTTCCATTGGATGAGTTTGCCTATAATAATCATTATAAAACTAGTATTCAGATGGCACCGTATAAGGCCTTATATGTTCATAGGTGTCGTACTCCATTATGTTGGACTGAGTTATCCAAGAGAATGGTAATAGGACCTGATCTTATTCAGGAGGAATAAGGTATTGTTAGATTGATTTGAGACAAGCTCAAGGCTGTTTTTGATAGACAAAAATCTTATGCTGATTTGAAAAGACGTGATATTGAGTTTAATGTGGGTGACCGAGTGTTTCTCACCGCTGGCGTCATTATGCTCCTCTCGTCTTCGTCGTTCGTCCCATGGTCTAGCTGTTCATCGTCATCGGCATTAGTGTTTTTTTGAGAGGAAGAAGTTTCGGGTTTTGTTAAAAAAACCTTTTTCCGACATTTTTTTCGTAAACCAACCCCGGTGAGCATGAGTCTCTGCATCAATCTCTAATAGATCTCGATCGTCCTCACTCATCTCTATTCGATTCTGAACATTCATCTTGAGATTCACATCACCATTCCACAAGACATAGTACTACCGATCGTGAGAAACATAAGGCTTAACTGGTAGTGTTTAGTTGCTATAAGTGTATCCCTTTTACCCATATGATACCTTTAATAAATTTATGATATTGTATTGTATGATGTTATTTGTAAACATGATTGTAATCTGATTATGATGGTCTATGATATGCCTGATTTTTTTATTACGAATGTAACATTTCTTAACTGTATACTGATGCATACATGATTTTGAATGGGATTAAATCCCTGTCCTGTTTATGTTTTGGGATCCTCTTGGAGGACTATATCCCTATTTTGATTTCTGAATCTATTTTGGGATCCTCTATGGAGGACGATATCCCCATTCTGATTCTGACTCGGATCCTCTATGGAGGACTATATCCCCATCCTGATATTCTATATTCTGATTTGGGCACCTTTTAAAAGGTAATGTCCTTATACTGTTTCATTCACAGTGAAAGGTAAAGTTGTTTGAATTTTTTGTTTTGTCAATATACTGGTAATGATCAACTGGTTACTAATGTGTGTGTTATAATTTATATTTTATGACATAATCAGATTGTTTATAGTTTATTGATAATATCTCTAATACTTAAAGGACACAGTGAACTCTATATCTCGTTTTTTAGTTTCTGTCTTTTTAGATCTCTCAGACTTTTAGGATTTACGACTGGTACTTGAAGGATCGACTAGTAGCGTTATTCCCTATATACCGTATGAATGATTTCAGACTATATTTATACCTTCATTATCCTTTTATACTATTATTATATTTGGGATATTGTATCTTTTCTTATTTTTGAACTTTAATATCGGATTATGCTTTGTTTTATAAATTCTATTTCTGTTATGGATTTATATTAATTTTTTGATAGTGCATATTGTTATTTAAAAATTTCATGATTTCTGGTAATCTAAGTTGGTGTGATCTTCCAGATTCGGTCGTAACGTCCAAGCCGGATATAGGGAATACATATTTGATATCTCAAGTTTTTTTATTTAATTAGATATCTAAATTAGATTTTTTATTTAAATAAATTTTTAATTTATTTATTTATATCTAAATTATTACTTCGGATAAATGATCTATCTGAACTATAAAGTACAGTTCAAGTACTAATTCAAACAAAAAAATCAAATACTTAATTAAACAAAATTAAATTCCTGATTGAATACTAAATCTACTTTTAAGGCCAAATCAAATATGAAAATGCCTAATTTATGAACGGTTTCAATTGGTTTTAATCTTAAATTTTTAAATATATTAAAAATTGTTATAAAATTCAATATTATGTGATTAAATAAATATTTGTATTTAATATTTATACTATATAAATATAAAGTAATCAAATACCTATGCAAAAATTTATGTTAAGTGATATAAACTTAAAAAATTATATTAAAAAATTTAAAATATGAAATTATACAATCAATATAAAATATTTAAAATATAAAATAATTTAAATTTTTTAAAAATACCTATATTCATCCTTAAAAGCAACTGTCAAAGCTTTGGACCACATAAGACTAGTTGCAATTGACGTTGATGTTCCATGTGCTTTGGCAGCTGCTGTATTCGCCTATTTAACTGTATCATATTCCAATAAGTTAAAATATGCTTATGATTCCATACGACTTCTTCCTCTTTATTCATGTCACGTGACGGACAATTTAGTTTCACTTTTAAAAATAACCTCACGATTTTTATCTCTATTTTCGTTTACGTGTTCGAAAATCTAACGCGTATTACGTTTGTAAAAAAATTGCTATAAAATAAAATGCTAAAATTGAATATCATAAATAAAATCATTATTGCATTACATAATTTGCTGTCTTAAAATTAATTTCTTTTAAATTAAAATAAATATAAAGACGGATATTATCTCATAAGTTCATGTACTGTTTCAAATTTAATAATTCAAAATAAAGGAGTAGAACTCAATTGGTGTTACTTCACTCAAAATCTATCGGTATTATTCCATTTAAAAGATAAAATTTCTAGGAGGAAAGAAAAGAGAAATAATAATATTTGATGAGTAAAATATAGAGATGACTTGTCAATTTATAGGAATAAATGATAATAAAATTATTCAATGATAAGAATTTATTGAGTGATTTTAACGGTTTAAGGAAATTTTGTTTTCCCTTAAGGTATTGAGTTTGAGAAATTATGTGTGCAACATGTGTATGCATTATTAATAATTAATAAATATTATAAAAAAATATTATCTTCTAATTAATATTAATTGACTCGACAATCTCTACACCCACTAACGACTCTTCTTATTTTCTATCAATTTAACTTTTGTTAAGCTGGTTGTACAATAAACTTTTCAAATTGGACGAATATGGAATTCAAAACACAATTTCTCACTTATAAAAACCTTTGAAAATAAATATTTTTTTTAAAAAAATTTGGGTAAATCACACCAAAGTTCACTAAACTATGTATTAATAATTGTTTTAGTCACTAAACTTGTAAAAGTTATTAAAAGATCATTAAATTTATTGAATTGTTATAAAATGATCATTGTGACTTTATGATAAGTGTAAATTTTGAATGAATCAAATGACCATTTTGTAATAATTTGATAAAATTTAATGATCATTTTATAACATTTCAATAATTTTAATAACTATTTATAATTTTTAAAAATTCAGTCATCGAAATGAGAGTTTATTAATAATTTAATGACCTATAGTGTAATTTATTCAAAATTAATTTACAGAAAAGTAACATTACATAGTTTGCTCTCAATGTATTAAGTTTTAATGAACAATAAAATTTTTATTATTATAAAAAAACATAGATTTTAGGAAAGATTGTAAAGGTTTGGGACTCGATTGGTGGGTTGGTCGGATCAGATTCAATAGAGAAGTAGGGCAAACATCCCTTAAAAGAGGAGGGCAGTGTCCTAGCGTGGAGTGTGGGCATCCATACATTAAGGCACTTTTTATTTGTTTTGATTGGATTAGGTGGGGGCCTGATGTAGGAATTGTCAAACATCGGCATATGCATCCTTCTAACATTATGTCCTTTGAAAACCTTAGAGACCCTTACTTTAAAGCACAAATTCTCTCACCACCCTTTATATATATATTTGGATAAATTACCAAATTTCTCACTAAACTATACTTAAATAATTTTTCTAGCCACTGAAGTTTCAAAATTATAATGATCATTAAGCTTTCTAAAAGATAATAAAATGATCGTTAAACTTATTAAACTATTACAAATGGTCTTTAATCTTGTCAAAATTTACTATTATTTTATAATGTACAATGACTATTTTATAAAAATTCCATAAATTTAATAATAATTTTAAAATTTTTAAAAATTCAATGATCAAAAAGATTATTTAAGCATAATTTATTAATCGTTTGTGTACTTTACCCATTATATTCCTACACTTTTGATGACCATTCACTTGTCTTTTCAACACAAGATGGAATATGAACGGTGCAGCTTATGGAACAAAATCAAACTCCACTTGCTAGAATAGTTCATTTGATTTTAGCCAAATGGCATTTTAAATATTTCTTTATAAAAAATAAAATACATTATTTTTAATCACGCTTGCTAAGCTCAAAACATTTTATTAAATTTTGAAGTATTAGTATCATATCAATTAGATTTTGTTGTCAGTTTAGCTGTTAACTTGGATGTTAAATGGAAGTTCAAATATGACATGAAACATTTATATTATGTAATTAAATTTATTTTGCATTAAATCTGAACTAGTATTTAAAGTTTAAATTAATTATCAAAAGCTTACATAAGGTCGTGGTTGATATGAGAGTAATACTATTAGAACGTTTTAAAGTTAGGAAGCAATTTTGAATTTAAACAACAATTTGAGACGTTTAGTATAATTAACCCATACATCAGTTAAATATTGTGTAGTTTTCATGGCCGGGAGAAACCATGTGACCGAAAGCAATGGGTAGCAAGCTTTTCATCATCAATGTTATTTATAGAAGGACCCAAGACCTTGGAAGCCTAATAAATCATATATGTTGCATATGAAGCTAATAAATGCCAATTTTTAGTCCCCAAAGTAAGGAATTCTTCTGCATAAGTTTGTAGCAGAAGTCAATCCCAGGTATTAGCTAGATTAAGCATTAAATGCTAACTCAAATGTGTATTCACAATTTGTAGATAAGATTTTAAACATGTGTGTAATTATCTTTTAGATTATAGTTGGGTACGTGTTTTAGTCCGACTGTTTCTATTTTCGAATTCACTATGAAAATTTATTGGTTATTAACTTTATATTTGATGGGTTTTTTTTTTGTCTAAATTTTCGGCCGAAAAATTATCCCAATCTGATAAATGCACCCCTCAAGCAAGCTTAGGGCTTCATATTATCAAAACCCGTGGAGTATTATAAATAAATGACAGAGGATCATAATCATCGTACATCAACATTACTGGAACCCAAGCATGGATAATTGCTTTGGTTTTTGTGGATTGAATTTGACATAATTTCGCATTCAGCGTCGACGAGGAAATGAGGTGGAACTTTCGCTTTTGGGTTTGGCATTTTACGCTATGGACGAAATCCCAACTTGATGGCAGCTAATTAAGAGTTTAAGATAGGGTTGTCGTAGTCCCTGTGCGGATGACAATTATGCTTCAAAAAGTTGCACCACATAATAAAACCATCTACAATCTCACACGAGAACCAATTAAATATCAACTATATGATTATAATCCCACACCGGTGGGCTATGCCTCGTCAGTAGTATGTATAACTTCATCACGAGGAGTGGTTAACGACAGACAAGCGTCTTTTAAAAATTTAAAATGATCTATTTTTATACTTTTTTTAATTTTATAAATTCATCATCTCTTAAAATTTTAAAAATTCATCCACTTATATAAAATTCTGTATTTGTGCATGTATGTGTTAGATTATATGAGTATTATATATAATAAATAATAATTGTATATTATTTATTTTTATAATATGATTAATATGGTTTAAGATTAATGGAATTTTAATAATTAATTAAAGTACGTGTAATATATGTAGACATCTAATTATTAATTTTTAAGTAGATCCTAAATTATATATGGATTAACTTTTTTGATATTTCATCTTCATAACAAAAAAGATATTTGTGAGGTAATTTGGAAGATCAAAATCATATATTTAAATTTTAATATCAAAATTCAAGATACAGTCGCTGACACTCATGTAAAAAATAAAGGTATTTTATCAAAATAAAATATAAAATTCAAAGTTAATATGAAAAATAGCAAAACATGCGACCAAAAACAATGAACTATTATAAAATAAAAATTTGAACACCTCTGATTACAATGTTTCCTTTGTCGTGTCTCGTAATAATTAAGTAAGCAATGTACAGTCGTTGACACCCTTGTCACCTTCGTAACCTAGTATTTTTTTTTAGCTTCAATCACTTAGGAATTAGGTTCGTTTTCAAATACAATTGTTACAACTTTCTTAAATGCACCTAATTCCTGTGAAGATTATTATTTTAGGCATCTTGTCAAAAATAGTCTCCTATATTTATTAAAATAATTATTTTGATCTTTATTTTTTTGAGCATTTTGATCCTAATATTTTATTTTGAGACAAAAAAACCCCTTTATAGATAAGAATAATTAGTTAACACACGATTAATACTTCGAAATAGGAGTTTTTTTTAATCTAAAATGAAATATTAATGGCTAAAATGTCCTAAAAAATAATAAGAGACAAAGTGATTATCTAATCAAATGTTAATGGTATTTTTACCTTAAAATGAAACGTTGGGGTTAAAATATTCTAAATAATAGAATATGAGGCAAAATGAAATTGTGGTAAATGTGGGTAGATAATTTTAGTATTATGTCATTGTTTCATCCCTTTGAATTTCTCATAGGTTGGAAATCCCAAAATTGAGTGGATATACGCTTCGATGAGGCAAATTGATAAGACTTTTATAGGCTCTTTTTAGACAAATGAATGAAACAGAGTCCATGATGCAGATAAAGACGAGAAAAGCCCATGTGTTTATTGAACTCAATTCTTTGGACACAAACTCAGTAAAGCCCATATGCTAATTGAGGATCAAATCCCATATTTTATTATCATCGAATAACCCACTATAGTTGTGACGATAACAATCATTATAGTTTAAAAAATAATGAATAGTCAGGTGATTATTTTATAATTTTTAATAGTTAATGTATTCAATAAAGTAACTTCATATAATTGTTAGATTATTTTATAACTTTTAATAGTCGTGTAACCCCCTCAGACCGATGCGGATAGCCCGATCCGATCTGGAGTGTCACATTAGGGCCACCGGAGCGACCCACCGAAAAAAATAGCGGAAAATTTAAAACTTTTCTTAAAACATGTAAACTCATAAAATCATTTATGAGTACAAAATAAATTTTATCAGTATTCGAAATAAAAGAGATTTTCATACTCATATATAAAACAAAATACAATTACATGCCCCCTAATCACATGTACCATACTCTGCGAACAACACCGAAAGAACTCCCTTTACTGAAGTCGATAACTGCACTGGTACAATTCTTTTAACCTGAAATGGTGAGTAATAGAGTGAACTTCGGAAAGCTCAGTAATACAGAACTATCAGATGATGCTACATGACATGCAGATAAATGAGAAACCATAATTTCCTTATTGAATCAGATGTATACCAGTGGGCAGAATAATCTGGGGTTCCATTAGAAGTTCATCGAGTAAAAGCCATGAAGATCATAGTTCATAAGAAGCATTCATAGTATCTCATTTTTATGAGTCGAAAAGGATTGTCTAGTGTGTTTCAATCAAAAACAATGAAAAGATATAAATATTTTTAAAATCATAGCGGAACCCTCCAACCAAACTCCATTATGCAGTTCCCCATAACTGTGTCCGTAGGGCTTACCCTAAGCACACAGCAAAGGGAGCCAACCTAAGGATATGCCTTGGGGCCCATAGGCCTACCCAAAGGTATCATTAGGTCTGTAAGGTATTATCAGTCGAATTAGGGCTGTGCCTCCATACTCCAGAATCCTATCCATATAAAAATCTGGTATAAATCAGTTTTAGCCATAAAACGTAATACCTGGACCGTTATCCAGTAATATGACATAATCGTAATAATGAAATAAATCGTATAACTGATTTCTGCCTGTACATCATAAGTAGTCCAATTATTAACCTAAGGGAGTGCCTTGGGGCCTGAGAGCCTACCCAAGGATCACCTTAAATCCGTAAGGATTTACCAGCTTGATCAGAGATGTACCTCCATACTCCAGTCTACCCATATAATATCCCAATAAAACAATTCTATTAGTAACCAATATTATTCATGGTCTATAAAACAATAACCGCCATTTTATTCCAGTGAAACAAGAAACCTGATAACACATTTCAGGTACCCATAATTCATAAACCAGTAATTTCATTATTCCATAAATCCAGAACAATTCATAGTTTTTGATAAAAATTGAAATCAAATATCACATACCATGTTGCCATGGTTCATAAACCAGTAAATCAATAATTTTGTTAAAACTCATTTCAAAACATATAAAACAGTCATGTAGTACACGTGGAACACACTAGAGTATCCAAGTATTTTCCAAATACATTTTATAGTTATCAGTATGGATAACATGAAGCTTGTGCAATTTGATTGGATTACAAGAACAAGGTTTCATTGGAGATGATTGATTACTAACCAATCTAATCGGACACCTAAAGTTGACACTTAGAATCCCACTATGTTTTCACGTGCATCAGGAAAGTGTTCAATAATGCCTGGAGTGATTTGAGTTGATAAAAAAATGAAGATTCAGGACATTTACCATTTATAATAATCGATCGAATTATCAAACAACTATAGAACTGATACTTATCGACTGCTCAATTCATTGTCCTTCTATGGCATTAACTCTTTAATACCAAAATGTATATACATAGATCATCTTCAGAATCATTGCTGAATATATCCTCCAATATTCTCTATTTCATTTCCACATTTCACTGGTTTCAAGAAATGCTGACGTATTTGATTTTTGGTTCGTTACCATAATAACAATACATTATGCAAGTTCATTAGTGTTCCCATAATCATCCAAATCATTTATTTAATCCTCAGTCATAAAGATTACTTAATTCCTTTAGCAGTCAAGTTATCTCGGTTACTTCAGAGTTTTTTTTCCAGGGTAATCCAGACGTTTCTGAATTTCATATACATATTGTACTTTCGTTCAATTTAATTTGGTCTTCGTGGTTGATTTGTCTAACGAATATACATTTCTTATTACCGAATGTGATCTAAAGTTGAGCTGAGTTGAGTACTTTCAAAATTATCATCGAACCACACTTGAGAAAACGAACACACATTCAAGTAACATTTATGCCGTTTAGGTACTGACATATCCTTAAGATTGATCAACTCACTTAATATGTGTTCCATAACTTCTAAAGGTAGTCCAACACCTATTCTTATTTGGATTCCTTAATTAATCCAAGATATTTACTTAGTATAGGTCATAAGGGTATTTTGGTAATTTTGGTGTTCAGTTTTATTCTATTCATTTCAGAGCTCGAGGATATCCAATCATTCTTGAGCTTGGTGATATTCTTGGGTTATTTCCATTACAGGGGTATTATGGTCATTCTACAGATCTGATGTATTTCAATCATTTTCTTCCATCATGTCTTATTATTTAATATCAATTTATCATCTATTTCAGTCCCTACGAACAATTCTGATAAAAGAGCACACCCCGATAAATTGTTCTTCAGGTATTTACTCGTAAATCAGATATTTTCGGGTCAAATGCATGCTCAGTTTTTTAGCAACGGAATATCAAGAATTTTTCTACACTAAGTCAGGATCTTAACAATCAAATTCGTACTTAATCAAGTTAAGTACAAATCCTCAAAGTACTTTCTCATTCAGGGTCAACTCAGACTATTTTACCTCTCAATTGCATTTTCGTAATTTATTAACCAGATAATTTCAATCATATGGTCAATTGTTTTCCTGAACATTCTCTGATCTTGAATATTTATATCTGGGGTTCCATTAGAAGTTCATCGAGTAAAAGCCATGAAGATCATAGTTCATAAGAAGCATTCATAGTATCTCATTTTTATGAGTCGAAAAGGATTGTCTAGTGTGTTTCAATCAAAAACAATGAAAAGATATAAATATTTTTAAAATCATAGCGGAACCCTCCAACCAAACTCCATTATGCAGTTCCCCATAACTGCGTCCGTAGGGCTTACCCTAAGCACACAGCAAAGGGAGCCAACCTAAGGATATGCCTTGGGGCCCATAGGCCTACCCAAAGGTATCATTAGGTCTGTAAGGTCTTATCAGTCGAATTAGGGTTGTGCCTCCATACTCCAGAATCCTATCCATATAAAAATCCGGTAGAAATCAGTTTTAGCCATAAAACGTAATACCTGGACCGTTATCCAGTAATATGACATAATCGTAATAATGAAATAAATCGTATAACTAATTTCTGCCTGTACATCATAAGTAGTCCAATTATTAACCTAAGGGAGTGCCTTGGGGCCTGAGAGCCTACCCAAGGATCACCTTAAATCTGTAAGGATTTACCAGCTTGATCAGAGATGTACCTCCATACTCCAGTCTACCCATATAATATCCCAATAAAACAATTCTATTAGTAACCAGTATTATTCATGGTCTATAAAACAATAACCGCCATTTTATTCCAGTGAAACAAGAAACCTGATAACACATTTCAGGTACCCATAATTCATAAACCAGTAATTTCATTATTCCATAAATCCAAAACAATTCATAGTTTTTGATAAAAATTGAAATCAAATATCACATACCATGTTGCCATGGTTCATAAACCAGTAAATTAATAATTTTGTTAAAACTCATTTCAAAACATATAAAACAGTCATGTAGTACACGTGGAACACACTAGAGTATCCAAGTATTTTCCAAAGACATTTTATAGTTATCAGTATGGATAACATGAAGCTTGTGCAATTTGATTGGATTACAAGAACAAGGTTTCATTGGAGATGATTGATTACTAACCGATCTAATCGGACACCTAAAGTTGACACTTAGAATCCCACTATGTTTTCACGTGCATCAGGAAAGTGTTCAATAACGCCTGGAGTGATTTGAGTTGATAAAAAAATGAAGATTCAGGACATTTACCATTTATAATAATCGATCGAATTATCAAACAACTCTAGAACTGATACTTATCGACTGCTCAATTCATTGTCCTTCTATGGCATTAACTCTTTAATACCAAAATGTATATACATAGATCATCTTCAGAATCATTGCTGAATATATCCTCCAATATTCTCTATTTCATTTCCACATTTCACCGGTATCAAGAAATGCTGACGTATTTGATTTTTGGTTCGTTACCATAATAACAATACATTATGCAAGTTCATTAGTGTTCCCAGAATCATCCAAATCATTTATTTAATCCTCATTCATAAAGATTACTTAATTCCTTTAGCAGTCAAGTTATCTCGGTTACTTCAGAGTTTTTTTTCCAGGGTAATCCAGACGTTTCTGAATTTCATATACATATTGTACTTTCGTTCAATTTAATTTGGTCTTCGTGGTTGATTTGTCTAACGAATATACATTTCTTATTACCGAATGTGATCTAAAGTTGAGCTGAGTTGAGTACTTTCAAAATTATCATCGAACCACACTTGAGAAAATGAACACGCATTCAAGTAACATTTATGCCGTTTAAGTACTGACATATCCTTAAGATTGATCAACTCACTTAATCTGTGTTCCATAACTTCTAAAGGTAGTCCAACACCTATTCTTATTTGGATTCCTTAATTAATCCAAGATATTTACTTAGTATAGGTCATAAGGGTATTTTGGTAATTTTGGTGTTCAGTTTTATTTTATTCATTTAAGAGCTCGAGGATATCCAATCATTCTTGAGCTTGGTGATATTCTTGGGTTATTTCCATTACAGGGGTATTATGGTCATTCTACAGATCTAATGTATTTCAATCATTTTCTTCCATCATGTCTTATTATTTAATATCAATTTATCATCTATTTCAGTCCCTACGAACAATTCTGATAAAAGAGCACACCCCGATAAATTGTTCTTCAGGTATTTACTCGTAAATCAGATATTTTCGGGTCAAATGCCTGCTCAGATTTTTACCAACGGAATATCAAGAATTTTTCTACACTAAGTCAAGATCTTAACAATCAATTCGTACTTAATCAAGTTAAGTACAAATCCCAAAGTACTTTCTCATTCAGGGTCAACTCAGACTATTTTACCTCAATGGCATTTTCGTAATTATTAACCATATAATTTCAATCATATGGTCAATTATTTTCCTGAATTCTGATCTTGAAATTATTCCTTAACAAACTTTTAGCATCTTGCGCAAACCCCTTTTGGTGTTAAAAATCAGTTATTCAAATTTTCTAAACAAAACTATTATTTCTTATGCACATCTGTAATTATATCGGATCAATATGTCTTTTCAGAGTTATTAACCAACTTCCAGGGATAATTATTGTTATCCTACAACATAAGGGCATTTTCGTAATTTTACCCTACCAGAATATTCTCATAATTTTCCATCCAAGTACCTTTAACATTTAACCTTTGATGATATAAAATACAAGTTACAAATCCATGGCTGATTTATTTATCACTAATCACAAACTTGTAATTTAATTCTAACAATTCCTCAATCTCTTATATTAGTCATTCGATCCGTATTCAGTTACAGAATTTCTACCACATTCATCTCGAGTGTATAAATTATTCAACTCCACAAAAGTGACCAACATTATCTTATTCATGCATTTACCAATATCAACATGTTCCATAAAGCATAAAGTGGTAGTAAAGTATTACCTCGATTTCTGTGCAATACTGATCGATCATAAAAATTCCATTCGAACGCCCTCAATCTTGAAATCATCTTCCAATATTTCCTCAGATCCATATCAACAAAAATTTCATAAAAAACGAAGCTTAATTATGAAAAACGGATCGAATCAGATGATAAATCAGTGAAAAACAACTTATCAGGTTCGATTTGGCGAAACAGACTTCGGATTCGGATTCAGGACATCGAAAGCATAAAATATGACTTTTTGAAAATTTGAAATTTTCGGTCAAAATCAAAGTCAACGAGTTTGACTGGCAATTTTGAGGTCTTCGGGTTCGAATTTTGAAAAATGTATTGCGGAATCTGATTTGGAACGTCGAAAAATATCAGGATAGGTATATTAGGTCGAAGTCAAAGGTCGTTTAATGCATGGTCAAAGCCGGTCAAAGTTCTGGTCAACTGTGGTCAACGGTCAACAATCAACCATTTTACACAAATATCACCCTAACAGAAATTAATTACTAAATTAGCCATATTATGCAAATATTTACCAAACTAACACCCGAATTTTACATAAATAACACCCAAATAAAAATTAATTACAACCAGACGATGCCCACTCTCGGGGGTGGCGCGTGAACAGAAACACGGTGTTGGGAAATTCTCGTAAAAATTCCTAAAAATTATTTTAAGCGATTTTGAGGTACTTACAAAGCTCGGTTCACAATTTTGAACGGCAGAGAGCTCGATTATGAAACATCGGAAACTTTGACGGTCTCACCCCTCCACGCGTCGACGACGACGAAGAAACGGAAAACACCGGCGGACTCGGAACGATGAAAGGAACACAATGGTGCGGGAGGTGTCGTAAATGGATGACCGGATCGTCGTGAATCGACGAAAAACTATCTGAAATCGAGTTATTACCGACGATACTTCCGATTGAAATTAACGACGAACGACGACGATTCACGACAAAAGGTATCAGGGGTTTTGTTCCTCGATCGACAACGAACACGATGGTGGTTTTGGTTCGTCGATCGGAGGTCGGATAGCGAGTAGATCGGAGTTGAAAGTTGTTGCTGAGAGAGGGATTATGAGCATTTTTCTGCAGAAATACACGGGGAAATGCGGGTTTATATTATCTCTTAAAGAAAAATAGTCAAATCATGAGTTTAGCCACTAAACTTCCTACACTTCTTAAAATGATCTGTCAACTTTGCGATTTTACAATTTAATCAACTGTTTCTTTCAAAATACCAATTAAATCCACCACTTTATAATTCCTAAAATTTAGCCCCTAAATTGAGGTGTTACAAGTTGGGTAGCTAAGCAAAACATTATCCTATAATAGGGAACTAATTGTATACTTTACTCATAAAATAAATAATGGGTGAAAATTATAGAACGTATAGATAAAGATAAGAGAATCTAAATCTAAGTATGTTTGGAATAAGAAAATACATATCATTAAGTTGAATATTTGAATAGAATTTATAATATATTAAATATAATTTAAAACTATAGTAAATCAATAATTAACATATATCATATATTTGTTTATTTTAAATAGTATACGGTGATTATAAAATAATATATGTTCAAAATATTTCTTAATCATTGATAATGCATACATCCTATTTAGAGGTGGGTATACGGGTTACCCGCCCGTTTAGTCCGCGGGTTTTGATGGCGCGGGCTTAAATGGAGCGGTTTAAAAGGCCCGCAATCATAAATGGGTTTCAATTTTAAGGCCCACGACCTGTTAAATAAAAATAATTTTAAATGCTTTAAATGCAATAAAAAATAATGTTCTAACTTGCTACACCTTTAAAAATGATCCAGTAACTTAAAAAGGAAGGTAGCACCGTCAAAATAATAAATAATAGTTAAATTTTATTTTAAATAGCCGAAAATGATTATAAAATAATATTTTTTTAATTTTTTAATCATTAATATATGTATATATATATAACGATATAATTACTTAAACTCAAATTTAAAAAAAAATAATATTTACTTATATCACCAAATTGAAAAAATAAAAATAAACAATAACCCAATTACTTTATAAAACACGATTATTCAAGGCTATAAATAAAGACACAGAAGTGTCTGCAAGCAGAAATTCAAACAGAAAAATTCAACAAAGTCAAACATTATACAAATCTAACAATTTTTCTTTTGTAAAATCCTTAAAAGTTGAAAAGTATAATCAATTTTTTTTTTTTTCTTTTCTTTCTTATTTTTAATCCAATATTATGTGTCATGTGATATATTATTATATCACGTGATTTTTTATAATTAAATAATGAAATGGATAACATACTTCATGAAAAAAATAAAGTTCAAAATTATATAAAAAAATCTTTAAATACCAAAGTGATAATGATGTAAATTTTATAAGACTAAAATACTATATAAATATTTTAACTTTTATTTTTTTAAAAGAATAATTTGATACATTGTAAATGAAAAAATATCAAGCAAGGGTAGAATTATGACAAATGCCATAATAAATTTAAGAACTACAATGGTTATAAGTAACATCATATTTATAGGTAATTTATTTTCTTTCTATAAAATTCTTTAAGTTTATTTCTCTAATTTTTTAAATTTTAAATTAAGCGGGCTATTGCAGGCTTCGCGGGCTACCCGCGGTTATACCCATTAAACCCGCAAGTTTAACGGTCCGGGATAAAAAGCCCGCAATTTAAACGAGCTTCAATTTTTGATGTCCAAAACCAACACGGGCCACAGGTTAAACGTGTAGCCTGCGGGCCTTAGCCCATATACCCACCTCTAATCCCATTGACATAATTGCTCGAACGCAAAACTTCTACGAAAACAACGCTTCTCTTAACCACTGAGGCTGTTTGATGGGTTCAAATATGATAATATTATATATTTATTAAATTATATAAAAAAACTATTAATATAATTAATAATATTTTAAAATATTTATTGATAATTTATTGAACTATCACATAGGTTAGTAAATGGTCAAGTAGTTTACCTTAAATTCAAATTACTCATACAATAAGTATAGTCTTACGTACATATCTAAGATTTGAACGACGTATTTCAAATATATTTCATGTAAAATCCAAGCTAAGCTTAATATTTAATGCCCGAACCGAAAAAAGATTTAATCGATACAATAAAAATATTTTAAGGATTCAATTAAAATATTTTAAAGTTTAAAGACTAATTTAGAATATTTATATTGTTGGGACTTTGATGAATTTACCCAAACGAAGTCAAAGAGGCATTTTTAGGTTATAAAATAAGCAACAAAGCAGGATATCTGCCCTTGAGAATTAAGGATTTCCAGTAACTAAACATTTTTCGTTACTCGAAAATACGGTCATTTTTCTTTCCTCCCACTTTCAGTGGACAATGGAAGCAACGCTTCTCGGTTCTCATTGCTTCAACCCTAGCCTCTTATCAACAAAATCTCTTAAAATTCCAGGTTAGTCTTCCCTGTTCGGTTCTTTAGAAAAATTGTAGGAGTGAACATTAGCAAAGAAGCGTTTAGCAACTTTTCAATTTTTGGGAGTTTATGTCAGTTGGCTATTTACCTATGCACATAATTTTTGGTGATTTGTTTACATATTATTGATATCCGGGCTTTAATTCGAAACTACTTAGTTATCATGCTTTTGAATTCTGCTTTAGAAATGCGGTTTTAGATAATTGGAGCTACTTCTTCGTTGATGATGTTCTAACTATGAATTTAATTTGTTAACTGGAAAATGCTTTGAACTCTAGGCTTCTAAATACGTATTCTTTATGTTTGTTTAACCACGTTTCATTTTGGAACATCATTTAGCTTTAGCATTTCAAACATTGGGGTGGGGGTAATAGTTGATGTTGAAGCTGAATAATAGGTACAATACAATTTTGGAAGAACCGATAGAAATTTGTTAGGCATACTAGGATATTTTACCTAAATTTTTCTATCTTTAAATTGGTTACTCTAGCTGAAATAAGCCGGTGGGAATTTGATGTGTTAATGGAGCGATAATGTGTAAATATTTTACTATGGCTTGGTATGCAGATAGACATGTGGCTTGCGACCTACGGTTTTATCATCCACTTCATACCAGATCCTACTGGACTCTTAAGATGAAATTGGTCAACTCAAGTAGAAGCCATTTTGTGCTGCCAAATAGATGGCTCCTGTCAAAAACAAAAAGAGCATGTTTGAGCAATTCTTCAGATCAGCTTCGAAGTGACTATGTAAATGTTGAATCATCATCTTCAGAGTCTTTAAATGTGGAATTTGTTCCTTCAAGTTCGGATGATGGGGATGATACTCCCAATTACAATGTTGTTAATAACATTGAGACTTCACGTGTCAGACCAAAATATTTTAGAAATAGGTTTCTAAACTTTGTACGGTTGAGTTCTGTCCTGAATAATGCCACTGAATCATTCTTTAAGAGTGAGATTCGGCTGAGGCTATTTGTTACAGCTGTGCTTCTTGTAATTAGTCGTGTTGGATATTTCATCCCTCTACCTGGATTTGATAGAAGGTTGATACCTCAGGATTATCTTAGTTTTGTCTCTGGGTCTGTTGGTAAGTTCTGCAATCTAGAAGAAAAACTTGCACCCTTTTTCCTTCATGTTAAGCTACTGGGAGTTTTGTTTTCATTTATGGTTAGTATTGTTAATTCATTTTTGTCTATAACCAATTTGTGGCCTTTATTTTTCTTTCGGCAGATGACCTGGGTGATTTTTCTGCGGAGCTTAAACTGTCCCTTTTTCAGCTTGGAATCAGCCCTCAGATCATTGCATCTATAATTATGCAGGTTTGTAACTTCTCTTTAGCCATGTAGGATTTATTTTAATGGGCTCCTGCTGTAAGCCCAACTAGCTTAGCAACCCAATCAACCTTATTGTCTAACATAGGAATCCCTTCATAGTTTGTGTGGTGCTCTTCTATAATGTATTTACGAATGGTTGTAAAATTTCTTGTTCATTAGTCCTGGTGACTAATGTCTATGATCTCTGTAGACATATTTGTTAAATTATCTTTAAAAAAAAAAAGGAAAGAAAGAAGGAAGATGGACATACTTTTCCTTTCCAAGAGAAAGATAATCCTAGAACCTTACTTTTGGCCTAAGAGGTGTGTGTGTTTAATTTATGGTGCATTCTCACATGCATTTTCTTGCACTGATTGAAAACAGGTATTCTGTCATATTGTTCCATCCTTAGTGAAGTTGAGGAAGGAGGGATTGGATGGTCACGGGAAGATTAAGAGTTATATGCGTGTCTAGTTTTCCATCTCAAACTTTGAGATGAGTCCTTGCTACATGTACAATTCTTGATCAAATTTCTTGAACATTTACAAAGCATGTTATTATTCTCTTTTGCAGATGGTGGATTTCACTTGGCTTTGCAATACTAAGCTATTATAGTTTCTTGTTATTCTCTTCCCTATTCAATTTATGCAGCTAGTTACAGGTACTTTATCATTATAAACATCAAAGCAACAATCTTTGATGCTTTTGTTTCTCACAAGAAATTGGCAGGATACGAGACATTCCACCTTTTTCTGGAATAAATTTTCAAAACACATTTTCCCCATTTATTCCATCCATTTCTTCCATCTATATGTTGTACTCGAGCTTTTATTTGTAAACCAAAGTCATGATTTTTTCAGGATCAAGCATGTGATGGTGACTGCTTTTCTATTGGTTTGTGGTGCAATAAATGACATGGATATGTGATACAATCAGAATCCGGATTTGGTACCATCCTTATTACATTTACTCATTTTTTTCCGCTTTCTTCTAATTGTTACAAAAGTTCTTTAGGTAATAAGAACAACTGGTCAAATAAATGCAAGCTAGTGGTTATCTAGAATTTATAGTGAGAGAAACTCTGGGAATAGAGCTTGAAGCAAAAAAGTTTATTCAATGTGCGGAGGCCTTACATTGGATCAGAGGAAACATGGGAGATATGATAATCTTCTCATATGTTCACCTTGAGATAGAGCCATTGGGGAAATATTTTTTATCCAAGATTATAGAAGTTCTAGACAATGTGTTAGTTTTAGAAGTTGTAGAATATAAGAATCTCACTAAAAGTTTTGGCCTTTCAGCTCGTCCGAAGTCAAAGAAAATATATAGAAAGTGTGTGCTTAGTATGTTTCTTATATTTGAAAGTGAAGTCGCATATTACTGGAATGTTCTCAGGTCAAGGTTCATCTCTAATTATATGTGTTGGAATATAACCGATACACTGATACACTGTACAAGATGTTAACTCAGCTCTCAGGTATGTAATGTGTGCTGACTAAGGTCTTCTTTTAAGTTGGGTGGAGCTTTTGTCAGAACTATAACATTTCAGTGGCATCATTGTTGGTTTCTTGCTTCCACAGGCAGTGCAGTGAGTTGGGGCCTTACATGCTTGCTGTACTAGGTGTTTACTGTGGTCACCATGTGGGCGGTTGTTGTAACCGAGGGTTGCAGGAAAATAAAGCTGCAGTACTATGGATTTAAACTAGCATCTGCTGCAAGGTAAAATCAGTCCTATTTACCTACACATTAGATGCATTCAGTGTAGAGACATAGGTCTTGATTTCAGTTCTTCTCTGCGCAAAAAGATACTACATTTCATGGCTAATCTGAGCACAACAATGATTTTATGTGAACTAGGGCTATAGTTGAACTCATTTAAGGAGATTTGTAACTTTCACTGTTTGTTTGTTTACTTATAATTAATGGTCTTTTGATCTTTCTCAATATCACATTTTCTTTATTTTGTGTGTTGGACAGGGATGGTTCCCCGATCACTGAAGTCGAACCCTATATTCCTTTTAATATTAATCCATCTGGAATGCAGCCTGTTCTCACTACCACTTATCTGTTGGCATTTCCAAGTATGTTGCGAGGTAATTGTGCCTTGATGTGATCATGTGATTAAAATACTTATTCTTAATCCTCAGTTCTTTTTGTATTTCGAGGTAATATTCTTTTGATGCATTACGTAGCCTGGGTTTGTTGTTTGTCTTATCCAATGCACTTACCTTAAAGCTATCTTTTGTCAAATGCCCAACAATTATCTAACACACTGCATTATTGACAGTATCCTTGGTTCACCATTTTGGGAGCATGCTAAGGAGATATTGAACCCTGCAATATCTGTTGGTGCAGAGCCATGGGTTTACTATTCAATATATGCGTTTTTTGTTTTTCTGTTCAATATATTTGATATTGTAAGTTCTTTTGAACCTTAGTGATTCTAAGTTTCAGATGATTACCAGCTTATTGTCTGCTATTGCAATCTATATTGCTTGTCTGGCTATTGCAATCTATATTGCTTGTCTGGCTATTTCTTATTGGGGTATCTGTGCCAGTAGAAAGTAATAAATGCTTATCAGGGAAATGTCGGATACTTAGAGCTATGTGTAGAAAGGATTAGTACAAGCAGGGATTGAACTTTATGCTTTGATCCGTTGTCCTATTTATTTATTTGTATATATCGGACGAAGCTTTCAGATCTAATAATCTATCGAAGAAGCAGGTATTCTGGCCCCTGTAGTTATTCTGCTACTCATTGCTTCTTTATGTTTGTTATTTGTGTGGAAACTCCTGCGCAGGCCAACTTACTGAAGGAAATAGCAGATTACCTGAATAAGATGGGTGCCAGGATACCAAATATAAAGCCTGGGAAGGCTACTATTGAATATCTCTCAAAGGTTCAGGCATCAACACGTTTTTGGGGTATGTTTCTGTCTGAAAAATAATTACATTATGTAGTTCGAAGCTTATGCCTTTGTCAGGGCTATTTGTTGAACCCACTTCTCATTTCTTGCGGGATTTTTGACTGTTTTGTGTCATCACATCTGCAGGAGGGCTACTATTAAGTATTTTGGCAACTACATCAACCATACTTGATCATTACTTGCGACGTATCAATGAGGGATTTGCAATTGGGTTTACATCAATTTTAATAAGTAAGTGCAATTCTGAAGACTTGTTTGTCTATTAGTTGATGCCTAGTTTTATTAAAAAATGTTGAGAATACTTGTTGGAAGACCAAAGCATTTAGTGTTATTAGCATGCTGTTCTTCATTTTCTCTAATGCATCCCTCCATCATTTTGATTAGGTGGGTTCCATAATTGAGCTAAGAAGATCGTACCAAGCGTATGATGTCATGCCAAATTTAAGCAAAGCACTGAAGCGATATGGGTGTAACATTTCGAAGACACTTGCAGGGTCTGCCCTCAAGGTATTTTACAATTATATTCTTATAGTCAAATAAAATGTAATTCATGCTTAATACTGGCAAATGATTAGGAGAATATTGTTGTTATGGTGCAGAGATCTTCCCCACCCTAGACACATTTTGTTCTTACAGTTTAGTCAGGCTGCTGCCTTTAGGAGAAAAAAAGACTGAACTCAAGTATTTGGTTAATAAACTCACAAAGCAGGTTCGAATTCTTCTGGTTCCTCCTTTCTAAATTTAAACATGGCTTCTATAGTCTACTATAGTATGTCTGAGTTTTGGTTAATAAACTCACAAAGCAGGTTTAAATTCTTCTGGTTCCTCCTTTCTGGATTTAAACATGGCGTCTATAGTCTACCATAGTATGTCTGAGAGTTTTTCTGTGGTGTTCTAACAGTAGTCTGAGACTGTTAACGTACAATGACAGGCGACCCATGCTTCCACAGGAAGAATTGGGGTAAGGGCCTGATTTCCATAGATTTAGGCAAGTTGTATGTAAATTTTTGATGTAAATTTTGGAGAGCCAAATGCGTGGGCTGCAAATTTTATTTCATTTATCTAAAGTCAAACACACGATTAATTATTGCATCTTGCCTCGTAGTCTATGAACTGTGTAATCTTGTAGGTAAACGGTGGTTGTGGCTCAAAATCCTGTATCTTTATGGCCTGCGCTATGCATTTATTGGCAATTTAGCTTACTATTTCCAACAAGATAACATGAATAACATTTGTCGTTATTACAAAAACAACCCACTTGGATGCCAACACGAAACGGAAAATGATTTACAAAATCATATTTGTACAAGATTCTCAGTCAAACCAATTTTGAAATATTACGTTAATAACATTCTGAGACGCCAGTTAAGAAAAGTGCATGGAGAAGTTCATTCCACGAATCAGAGACGCCAGGCAAAATGATACAAGAATGTATATTTCTATCAATTCTAGTTTTTATAAGCTATCATTAATTTTTAAAAATAGAAAGCAATTTTATTTTCCAATAGATTTTACCTTTTTTTTGTCTGTCTGGAATGTTATACCTCCTTCCTCTTATATTATTGGGTTAGACATCATAATGCCTAAAATCCAAACTATGTCACCCCTTCCGTTATTTTCTCTGACTTAGCATTGCTTGTTCAAGCAGTCCGATATAGTCCAGGTTTCATTAGGAAAATAAATGCACTTCCTGGACTTGGAACTCAGAACAATAGCCGCGAATAACAACTAACCAGTGCTCATAAAACATAAACAAAACCAATGTTTCATATCATCATAAGCCTATTTGATAACTCTAGTAAGTAACAACATCAATAGTCTTTAAGTACCAGGCTCAACATCAACATGATCTGCATGACTCAAGTCAATGATTGCATCCTAATTTTACTTTCTCTCGTTCTAAAGACAACAAATAGGAAAGGAAAGATTACCTGCTCACCTATTAGCACCATATCTTAACATCCGATGTTCTAAAAACATAAACAAAAGTCTGCAAATGAGGTAATTCCATCTAATACAAGTAACCAACTAATAACAAGATATCATACGTTTGATCTAAAAGCCAATAATTTATCAAATATAAGCTTCCTCTAAAAATGAGGCATAGAAATAAGCATACCAAGTCCAAAACCAGTTCAACTTCAAAGGTGATAACAAGTGATATCGTCACAAACACTTAAAATATATCCCCGATTTTGAAATTAGTAGTTTAACCAAAAGGAAAGCTACAGAATTCACATTGAGAAGGGAATTATGATTAGAGTTAGCATTACGCACTTTAAGAAAAATGAACGAAGAAAAAACTGAGAAAACAGTAAACCCTCAATAACTATGGTTCACTGCGAAAAGATTTAACAAATAGCTTTCAGCGTTACAACTTCGCTAAAACGGAGAGTTAGAGTTTAGCTAAACCCTAATGTAAGGTTAGAAAAGGGGAAGGGAATGAAAGAACCTGTGATGGTGCCGTGAACAACGGTTCCATTCTTGAGCTCAATCGACACCGTTTCATTGTTCGACTTAATCAAAAACCTGTTCCATCGTTTATTTCAAATTAACTCCATTATATTAAGAATCAAAAAGAAAAGAAATATCCACCTCAGTTTGTACAAAGAAAGAAAATACAAAAAAAAAAGAAAGTATAATAAATCGAGAGAATCAACAAACTGACCTCACGAGCTTCATGTTGAGGGAAGTTAGGGCTTGAAGCAATAGCGAGAGAGGCTATGGATCTGTGTGAATAAGCGGGAGTTTGCTGCCAGGTATGCTTTGGGAGGGAAATTCATGGCTTGAGCCAGTGGTAAAAGGCCTTTAGATCCTTAAACGACGTCGTATCTGAAACAATTGCTGCTTTCTTGGGTCAAGTTCTGATTGCAGTCCCTTTACTTTGCTTAAATTTGGGATCTAGTATCTGTATTTAGTTTCTTATAATTTTATCCTTTACCTTTACATTGTCCTTCGTCCAAACAGTTAACACCATTAATATTTCGGTTAAAATATGACTTAAAAAATTAATTTCAATCGTTAGATCTAATGAGAATATTAACCTTCAAATATTTATAGTATCAATATGTTGTATCTTTGTAATAATACATCCATATTTGTTATCTGTTTTAGTTTTAGTTTTAATCTTGTTAATCCTTTAAATTTATTAATTTACAATATTCGATGTATAAATTAATTTATTTAAATCTAATTTCGATAGTAATATTTGAATTTAGTACGATATCGAAATAAAATTCCAAATTTACAGGAAAATGTATATATCCAACCATATGTCATTTCTATATCATATTTTAAAACAATTTGATAGCAATATATATTATATGTTCAACGTCAAACGATTCAAGCCGGAAGCTAAAAAGCTACTGAAAAAGATGAGTTGCTGCCGCCGGATGCATCACAATCTTCGTCGACCTTCGCATAAGTAGGTGACGCTGCATTTTTCGTCGACAACGATGGTATACTTATGATCAGGCTTCCAAAGAAATGACGGTAAATGAAGCAGAATCTCACAGACACAAAAAGAATCTATCTGCTTCAGCCATTCACAACAGTAACGTTGTTCAGTGTGTCTCATGAATCCTATGCCTATGCCTGTTCCGGCTCCGGTGCTTGTGCCGGTGCGATCTACGCTCATTTCCATCTACCGGCGAAGGTGGAGGTATCGGGAGAATAGGCACCATGGCACACGCGAAGTTCACCAGCGCAATCTGGGACCTGCAAAGTGGATGTCCGAAGGTTAATTGCTCTGGGATTACGGTCATGTTATTTGACAGTGCAACGAAGAACATGGAGAAGATGGATAGTACATGAATCCCAAGCTTGGCTTCCATTGTTGAGCTTTTCAATAACTCATTTTGAACCTAAAAAAGAGGGGACTTGATATCTATCACACCATTGGTGTCCATTTCAATTTATACTCCATAAACTTCTCGTATAAGAATATGAAAAAACTGGGGATGGTCAAGAGAATGAGGTGATGGTTTTTTGATGTTATGGAAGAGTTCAGGTTCTCATTACTTTCTTTATTCATTGATTTACACTGCATTCCTTTAGTGTGAAGATCTTGTTAGGTGCCAAAATGTGTTAATAATATGAAAATTACCAGTCTGCAACTTTGTTTTGTGGTGGCCTTCCAAAACTGTACGACTCTACAAAAAACTTTATCCACAATGGCTAAATCCAGTTGAACTGGAATACATACCATACATACTACTTACATTATACCAAGGCAAGCAATGTTATATCAAAGACAAAAACTGTCGACTGAATTTATCTCGGTTGATATCGTTAATGTACACATTATTTCTACCTACTAAAAGAAATAACAATCTCCCCTCTTTATTGAGGTGTGGTTTCTGTTTGTAAACTATACATATCATCCAAAACTCGCAGATTACTGAGAAATGGTGATTTTCCCAAAACCCCAACGACTAATATAATCATTCATTCATGCCAACAGAGGAGCAACATGGTGCATCTCCAAATGATATAAAGCCTTGCCCTCTGCTCTCTAATTTGCTTCGAACACCTTTGCCATGACAGCCTCTTGAAAATCCTCATCGAAGACGAGCGTTCTGCCATATAGCAGAAATGAATTAAGAGGAAAAGCAGCACCTGAAGACTTCCTTCTTTGGTAATAAGTGCAAGTAGTTTCAAGTTTTTTATAGAAAGGAAAGCAGTTGGAGATTATGTGGTAGGTGACAATGGCACCCCTGGTTGTGTCTTTGGCGTTGGCAGGCACCCACTGGTTTTTTCAGTGAAGAAGACAAAGGGCAAAGCGGGGTGTTATTTGTCCGCTTGCCAAACTAATCTTGAAAATGACTTGCCAATGACATCAGCTTCTCGTCTGATGGAAGAAGGGTCATTCATCTGTGTCTCCCTTGCATTATCCCGTCATTCATGCACTTGTTACAATCATCTGTGCTCCTGTGTCTTTAAGGGATGAATGTTCTCAGTGTGTGGTTTTGTTCTTTTTCGTAGGAGATTTTTCCTTTTAACGAATTTGAAGATTTTGGACCCCAACATGTTTGATATCCTAATTTGGGATATTTGTGTTTAACTAGTCTCCAGATTTTATCTTTTCTACTTTATATACAATCATGGTGGATCGGGAAGAATAATTCACACAACTCTACCAGCGTCACAAGTGTGAAACGTGACTATTAAAATAGTTCCAAGAAATGTCCTATATGCATTAGGACATTAGTTCAAATTCCATTTAACACGGTCTTTAGTTTCTCTTGATTCTTCAAACACACATATACTCTGATTTTGCGAACCTTCTCACTAGAAATCAAGAGATGAAACTCAATTCATATATATATTTCAATCGACTTACCAAACGAATGAAAATTCACAAACTCTTTTCGAATAAATCTATAGAGATATCAATATTTTCTAGTTTAGAAGACACAAGGAAATGTTAGGTATTAATTATTCAAGTAATTGCAACTAATTTTGGGTTTTATATTAATTTTAAAAATGATTTATAACTAGAAATGAGAAAAATGAAATTACATTTTAATTGTTAATTGTTAATTGTTAAATCGGTGGGACGAAAAATCATAACAAAATATTAAAATAAATAAAAGGGCATCAAATATCAATAATTTGTTGGTTACTAAAGTTTTCTTCCCCTTATTATTATTGTTGTTGTTAAGGGTGGTGAGCTAAGGTCATACCATACACGAATAAATTACAAACAAAATGGGCATCATTGAAGAAATATTAAAAGCAAAGTGTCATTAATTTTTTTTGACAAAACACCTTTTCTTTTATGTATTTTAGTTATATACCTAACACATAATAATATGATTATAAATACAGGACAATAGGAAAATCTAATATATTATTTAATATTTGAATTTAGTTTTATAGTTTAAATTTATATTTATATATATTTGTTTAGATCATTATCTAAATTTAATTTCTGAGTTTAAATTCATATTTATACATTTTTTTTAAATTGTCATCTAAATTAAACTTTTTCAAATATTTTGACATATTTTATAACAATAGCATCAGATGAATATGTCCAAATTCGTTCTTCAAGCCAATTTTTTTTATAATTAACTTAAGGTGATTATAAGGTAGTATATGTTATAAAGATTATCAATTATTTGACAATGAAAGTTCAAACACCCTTTGTAGTCTCTGATGCTCGAATATGGAGTCTCTAGGGATAACAACCATCCCTTTAACCACTAAGATAACTTAGTTCGTGATATTAATATGAACAAGAAGTGATATAAATATCAATTTAAACCATATGGCTAAATTTAATTATTAACTTAGACCATAAAATTCAAATATTAAATCATATATTAACTCATTAATGATATCAATACATTAATATATTAAATCAATATAGCTTGAATTAAATCACATACATATTATTTTAAATGAAATTATAATGAATAAAATTCTATGAATGAGAAATTAATAACCATATTAGATGGTTTATTAGAATCGTGGTGTGAACAATGCATAAGTTAGTTAGTATTAATAATTTCTTAATCCAAAGGGCAGGTGGCTGATGAGTCAATGCCACTACCAAGTTGAAATTCGTTTTATTTCTTTGTTTTGTATGAAAGTGTTAATCAATATTATCCTGAGATTATGCATTATTCCTATTAGTTTAATTCGGATTATATACCTAATTAATCGTCAAATTGTAGATGGAGGTGACAACAGAGTACCAACATGACTCAGCCTATCATAAATTTGCCCATCAACGAGATATTATAGCACATTATACGTTTAATGGATGCATTTTAAGTTGAGTCATAAATAACGCATCTGTTTTTCTAATATTGTTCTTAACTATAATGTTAAAATCAACTCCAATGGTTTATCTCTTTTAGCAAGATTTTTTTTACTTCTCTCACTCTCTTTTTTAGCTATCATTAGCCACTTTTATTATTTATCTTTATGATTGACGTCGATACTAATTTTAGTGATGATTGTCAACCGTTGATGTTCATTGTCTTTTCTTTATTTTATTACATAGTATTTTATTTTTTTTAATAACTCTATATTTATGACATGTTTTTATTTGCCCTTATGACGCATTTTCTTCTCTTTTGACATTTTTTGGTCAATTAACTGTTGTTTTTCTTTATCTTTTTTTTCTTCTCATTGTTAGATTTGACATCGCCACGACTGATCAATACGACACCTATTTGTTATCATGATGATTTCCCCTCCTTTGGACCCTCATATTGAATTTGGATACGTGATTTGCATTCGTGGATAGTTTTCTCACGTCGTTCGACTCATATTTACGGTTTATCGGTGGTCTTTCAATAGTTTGGTCCCCTTTTGTGGTTTGTTTGCCAATGCAGTCAGGTCCGTTCGTATCTATATTTTGTTCGAGTTTATTTGGTTAGGTTTTTTTAACATTTTCCTTGTATGTCCATTTTTTTAGTGATTATAGGTAGGGACAGAGCCAAAATTAAATATTGACAGAGGTCGAAATATTAGACTATTTAAAAAAATAGAAATAATTATTAGGTATTTAAACTCGAAATTCAACCTGAACAAACGAACTTAGTGATTAAGGGGATTGTTGTTATCCTTGAGGTCCCGAGTTCAAGTACTGCGTATGTAGGGGTATGAGCGTTCATTGTAAAATAGTTGAAAGTAATTGTACATATACTACCTTGTATTAACTTTAAATTTATAATAAAAAAACTCAAAAAATCACGAGACAACTTATAATTTGTCTAATATTTAAACTTACAAATTGTAATTAGACTAAAAATTTGAGAATACATACTTATCATTCTTTAGTTTGACCACTACTTGATTAAATATTTAATAAATTTTTACTTTTAAATTTAAATATATTTTTTTACATAAACCAAAATATTATTAAACCAAAATTATATCGAATATACAAATATTAACAGGAGTCGGGGCCACTTGGGCTTTAAAGGAGCTTCGTGCCTGATTATAGGATAATATTCTTATTATTTGTTTAATTTACTATTGTAGTTGTAAATCTTCATTATAATTTGAATATTTTATATTTTTAATAAAACTATCGACTTCTATAAAAAATTACGGTGTTGAAATAATAAAATTTTATTAATTTTAAAACTATACATATTAAATATTTTAATTTCTACATTAGAATTTTTGATTTCGAATATGGTTTGCATACGATTTGTATGGGATGAAATTAGACCAAGTCTGAACCCATTAAACTTTACTTCGGTGATAAAGAGAGTATTACTTTTTTTTATATATAGATTTTGAGTTGTAATAGTTATGTCTGTAAAGTGTATGTACGTCGTCAATAATTAAAGAAGTCTTAATATATACTATATTATAATAACTCAGACTAATTAAAAAAATCGACAAAGTTTTGATCCCAGTGGGCCGAGGCATGCCACGTTTGTGATTTGTATTAAACTAGGTAGCATTACACGGCCTGCCCAAACATGGACTTGAAAACCCTGATGCTCTCTGTTGAAATGCAGCGTGGACCGCCCCCACCCAGCTCTGCCTTTTGTTTTCCCGACAACCAAACAATGCTAAAAGCAAGCGTGCACTTGTAACCGAACACAACGTTCAATGAATGTATGATAAATATAAAATTCTTTTTAAATATCTATAACAAATTAACAACCCATTCAACAGTCTCCTAGTCTATGTGGTGGTAGTGATGGTGCGTCAAGATATCCTAAGATGGTGGTCCATATTCGAGTTTACAGTTGCCACGTGTCCCGACATGAAATCGGCACTACCGTGGGCGATACGGCCTCCACCAAATCCCAGATGTTGTCTCCATCCTCCGTACTACTCTTATCGACACAAAGGTCTGCTTCTGGTTTTGGGATTAAACGCGTCTCCTCATTTATTTAATACGCTTTTATTACTTAATCTTTTACCTTTGAATTTTCAACACTCTCGTTGAGACAACTACAGCGTTGATGAAAGAAATTGATATGCAAAAAATGGAAGGAAATTTCATTTTCTGATTGCGAGTTGAAAAATTTCTTCAACCATATACTTCTGTCAAACTTATATCATGACTAGGGAGAATCCGATTAGTATTGGGAAATTTTCTTAAAGGTCCTCGTGCTATGAATTTTCTATGAATTTAATCCATTTATTATAATTTCATCATTTTTTATTTATTTAACTTTTTGAAATGTTTGTTTGCAGTCTTCAAACTATTATTTTTTTTTGTTAATTTCGTTAAATAATTTTACATATACACTTTGACATTTTGTATAATTTGATAAAAATACACATTCTAAAAAAATAATATAGAAAATATGTAGTATTTATATTATTGTAAAAGAAAAAAAATACAATATGCCGCATCAAAGCATGCTAAAAACCACAAATCATTTGACAAAAGTATCCCCAAATAATTTAAGATTAAAAATACATGTTTCAAATAGTAAAGGTCTAAAGAATTAATCATTGTAAAAAGGAATAAATCTGCCAAAATGCATAATAAAGGAACTTTCATAATTTTTATTTTTTAAAATATATAATGACAAATTTAACACAAACATTTACATAATTCTCTTCGATAGAAGTATATGGCACCAAACAAACATTTACATAATTGTTAGTTGAGATATTTTCTAAATTATATATAATTTTAAACCTTTTAAAAAGAGTGGACCCTAAATAGAAATGTTAAGTAAAACTATAAAATTTTAACGGTGTTAAAGTGATAATTTATATAACAATTCATATATACTTCATTTTGATATATAATAATATATCTTATTAATGAATAATTTTGAAATATAAAATATTTAAAATTAAAAAAAATAATATAACCATATGTAAACAATCATCAATCAAATCAATATAGTTAAGAATCTAATATTCTAGTTAATAATTTTGTTTAAAATTACTGGACTTTTTCTATAGAAGATTGAAAGCTAAATTTGATATATATATATATATATATAATTTTTAATACTAAATTTGTCATTATTAAATAATTGTTGTTGTTCAATCATTAGAGTACAGACGCAGTCGATAAATTAAAGTGAGCCAACACAAATATCGGGAATATAATATAGATTTCGGTATCTGATTGTCAATTTGATGTAAAGCAAAAGATTTTGCCGTTTCAATATCCATTGCATTATATTGTGAAGTTGGCACGTGGCAACCTTTCAATGACTTTCAACCCAATTCCAAACTACAAAGACAATCATTTAATAAACAATTCATTCACTATCATAATTATATAATCACATTTTATTAAATGAAAATATTTTAGTAATTAAACTTATGATATAATATATATACTACTCATTTATTTAAAGTTATGTATATATTAAAATTTTGAAACATTAACAATTAAAAAGATTTTATTCACTTTCGATGATTTGAGTTCAGATAATATAATTGTATAATTTATATAGATATGTGAGTCTAAATCTCAATATTTTTTAAAAAATATGTAAATTCATTAAATGGTAATGAATAAGTTTATAATTCCTATCCTAATTCCTAATATCTCGTATAACGCTATCCTATTTCCTATCCAGTACAACTCATTACTTTTGGTTGTTACCTCTTTCAAACCTTTTTGTTTTCTTCGCCATAACACTTGTTATCTCCACATAATTCCACGTGTATCGACACCACTCGTGCTCAGCTAAGTTCAATTTCTTATCCCCTTAAAAATTAAACTAAGACGCTGTTCCCGCACTCGTCTTCCATTAAACACGTGGAGTTCTCCAGATATTTTCGAGCCACGAAAAAGATATTTCGTATTTCGCGATCTCACGACACGTAGCGCGGCTGACGATAGATTCTCCATCACGGCTCTTGGTCGCAAGGGTTTATGAACACGCGTCCTCCCTTTATCCAATTCTCACGCACCACGTGTTATAAGAATCTAGAGCAGTAAACCATGCGTTTAGTACAAGACACGTGTCCCTTTGTTTTGAGATTCGGACATCTGGTATTTAGCCATTTAGGAGCGTTAGCGTCGCAGTCTGGATCGGTCTAGTTTCTTGTGTTCTTTTATGCCCCCTCCAAATAATGAGTCATGAGTGCCACTCAGAGACGCAGACTTAATGAAGAATTCGAGTCCGATGACTCGGCGATACTAAACGAGCGAATACTCCTACTTGTCTTTGAGTCGATAAAATGGGATTTACAGGTCCTTTGTTTAGTTTCTTCAGTGAACCACAACCTTCGAGCTATAGCAAAGCGGATACTATGGCGAAAGCTCTGCGTGTATCGAGCGCCGCGCATGGTTGCAGCATTGGCAAACGGTGCCCCCAACGGAAGAATTGGTGGCGGATGGGATGCTCTCGCGAAGCTCATGTTTTTCTGCTGCGGATGTGAGTCTACTCATCATTTCAAGGTGAGTCGGCCTAATCCGGGTCATTTCACCCCAGCTTCTCGGTTTTCCAAGACTTCGGGTCGGAGCTTCTTGGCGAAGAAGTGTCGGGGTGATTTGTTGTTCATAAGTGATCCCTGCGAGCACCCAATGGGAGTTGAAGAAGACCATTTGGGGATATATCGAGGGGTATTTCGGGGATTCATGAGATCCAAGACGAGAGCTTGCATGATCAGACGGCAAGTAGCGTTCGACGAGCTGGTGAGGTGTCCTTATTGCGGGACTCGTGTCTGGAGCATGACGGCGGCTCGGCTCGTTCCCAAGAGCGCGGCCAGACGGCTCGGCTCGGGCGACCGACGGGTGGAGTATTTCGTTTGTGTGAACGGGCACTTGCATGGGGCTTGCTGGCTCATACCTCTGTCAGATGAAGATATTTGCGACGATGTGGAGGAAGACGACGACGGAGGCGATGATGATTTGAGTGAAGAAGATCTGGACGGAGATAATGAGATCGGCGGTGACACGTGTAGCCATCAGACGGTGACAAACGGAAGCACGAGTTCGTTAGGGGAAGATGTTTTAGGAGGTGAATCCATCGATTAATTGCTACTATTTGCTAAACTTGTAAGAGAGAGAAGTGGATCAGATTGTTGGTCTCCGTGATTTTTCTGTCTTTTTTGTATTGCAAAATATGACGTGTCGACGAGGTATTGCGCCACGCGGCTTTGGTCATCCTTTTAGAAAATAGAAACTGATTGTTGGGAATCGAAAATTGATGATGTGGAGAAATTGAGACTTGCGTCTTTTTACCCAAAACTATTGCTGACGTGGATTTCATATTTAGTATAGTATGAACAAGAGCAGCCAATTATTAGTTCATACTCGTTCATTTTTTTTCATATAGACATTTAAACATAATTTAATGAAATCTAATATACTTTAATAAAATAATTTAAGCATATAATGGAGCAAAGAAATAAAATGTTATAGACCAAATTAAAAACAGGAGTTCTCAAGCCTTGGTATGTCTCTTCAATTCCAGTCTGAACACATTTTATTGATCTTTACCTGCAAGAAGGGAGTTCAAGCTCCGATTTCAATAAACAATTCGGCAGCTGCACTCATGGCTCCGACACAGCCTAGTCCGAGCAAAGCCATAGCCAGTTCTTCCTTGTTCCACCGCATCAATCCGTAGCTCAGCCTTTTCAAGACATCAGCATCGACATCCAAAACCCACTTCTGGGTGCAACCTACCATCAAGCTAACAAACCAGACTATGTATGAACGCGAAGTAGCGTAATTACATCCGAGCGATATTTTACCATCTACTGCACTTGCAAGAAATTCCAAGTGTGATCCCAGGACCTTTGATCGTCGTTTCGATGCTAGTGAGGCCGAGTCCACACCCCATGCAAATGTACCACAAAGCACTACAAAGTAAGCAAGTGCATAACCCTCCAGCATGGCAGCTATGCCTTCAGGTTCCCCGCGATCATGGTCTGGTGAGTGGGATGATATAAACGAAGGTAGTGTTTCTTTGATGAGTGATTGGACCAAGCTTAATCCACCGGAGAGCCAAACCAATGAAGCCCCAAGCGATGCAGCGAGTTTGACATGTTCCATTGCTGCACCGAGAGAAACTTGTCCATATAAAAGTCCAAACTTTGTTGTTTTCAATTTCTGCCTAGAGAACACACTACTGGCAATATCTCTTACAGAAGACATTAACAGAGAGACGATTTCTTCTGTCATAAACATGATATCTCTGATTGATCGATGCACTCGTAAGTAAAGAATCCCTGGGGAGACCGGAGACATTCCCCCAGAGAAATGAGAGCCGAATACATGGCCCAGGAGTGCTCCCACACCACCGTTGCTGTAAATGGAGGAGGGGCTTAATCCAAGAGTAGAAGTGAAGCAACTCTTAAGACGCTGAACTACAGCATCGCTACTGTGGTGGAAGACTGTACGAGAAGCGGAGAACACAAGGAAATCGTTCCAACGCTTAACCTTCTGAGCCCACAGCGAGGCTATGATGGGCATGCAAGGCCAGGGGCAACCTTCAGCCAGGGAACTCAATGCTGGGCCAATTAATACAAGGAAACGTTCAGAGGCTTTTTCGAGTTTATATGTTATGGTGAGACTAACAAGGGCAGCCAAGGGCAGAGGAAGCATAGCCGGAGAGCTCCCCCTGAGAGCAATAAAAAGGAAAAAGGAAAGATTGAGACAAAACACTAGATAACATATTGACCAAATCATAAAATTCCCTACAAAAGCTTTTCTTTCCATTTTTTCTTCTTCTGAATTACATAGAATTAAAGATACAGATAAGTTGTTCAGTGGTCAGTGTAGCTGCAAGCAACATCTACTTCAAAAAGTTACTTCTGATTCTGGAAATGCAGCTCAATAGACAATCATCTTTACCTGCAAACATAAACTTGGGAAGTGGTCACAAATATAATGGTACAAGATGATACCTATGGTAAGGCTTGGGACATCAACACCAGTGGCAGCTATAACCTTTTTAATTTGCTGCTCCACGGTGGATAAATTTGCTGCTGGACTTGGCCAATCTGATCCATTCATTCAGCAGAAAGATAGCTGACAATGGTCGCCAGAGTTGCTGGTAGGAAATCGGCAAGATCTTTGAGTCCTGTGGTAGAGGATCAATTAAAAAATCACATTGACTCCAACAGATCAGGAAGAAGCATCTATTAGTCACTTCCTCAGAAAGCTCTGCTGTACTATTTCCCCTAGTTTATGGTATACCGATATTTTTTCACGTATATGCTTGCTTTTATTAACGAAAAAGAAAGAGGACCAACCTGTGGCCAGATCACGAGGCGATAGTCTTCCATGGGCACAGGCTGTCAGAGCTGCATCAAGCACATATGGAGTGGCTTCCAGGATATCCCATGCAGGCACTTGTCTTAAAGACACGTCCTCAGGTCCAGATGTAGAAGAACTATTACATCCAGAAGCCGCAGAAGCTGCAGATTGACCTCCCCTGCTTATCTTTCTGAACATCATATTAAGGAGTGCATCGACAATCTGATGAACGGTGGTCCTTGTACAAGTTCTGACAGGGTAGAAGCAATACATTTTTGATGCTGACGGTACCAGCCTTCAACTTGGGAAAGGAATCCATAAATATGAGTTCCAAAGAGAAATTTAAAATTTTTCACAGCCTTTTAAGTTTCAAACGATCCTTGGGGAATTTTCCAAAATCTGATACTTTGGAGTTTCGAACCAATAACAGATATTCTGGAGTTCGTTGGGATCCCACCGGTGTTCCATCTCCCATCACATGTTCCAGAGGTGGATGATCAAACCTCCATAATCTCAGTAGAAGTGTAAATGCATTGGTGAATACTGCATGACTAGTCAGCTCTTCCCCTGTTTGGAAGAGTCCATGAAATATCGGGAGAAGTTGTCCCGTAAACCTCGCAAAGGGGAATCAACATACCAGCAAGTATTGAAACCTGAAAAAAACATCAAATAACATTAGTGCATGGCGTATGGTCAAAAACTGATAAGATTTCACTATGGAATTCCCATCTCTCATTTATGTGGAATTCGAAAGAGAAGAATCTTTCAACAAACTTGTATAAAAACTAGCTCCATTGATATTTTTTCATTTCATATGGCACACAAGAATATTCGCATACAAGCATGGATCATTTAAAAAATCCTACCATGCCATGTAAAGAGAAGATCTGGACACAATCTACCGATGATATTCCAACAAGAACATTAAAAAATGGAGCATAACTGATCAAATAGCTCTCACTCCCAGAATAGTCCGAAGGAACTGGCAGTGACAACAAACTTGTAATGAAGAGAATGACATGTTCCTACAAACAAGCAAGACCGAAATAAAGCAGTAATTCGTACGAATAGAAGAAAATTTAGAAGGGGGAAAATCTGAAGCATTCAAGAATTGCAGTGACAATGTCGACAGTAATGCACCCTGTAGGAAGTAACCTTCCATCAAATTATCTGTATATTCCAACCACGAACTAGAGATGCCCCACAAAGAACGCTGGCAGCATATATCTTCTCATCATCTGAACTTTTGGTTGCTTTCTCTATCTCCACTAAGCTTCCATCAAATCCATGAGTTCAAATTCAGTTATACAGAAAATGCTACTACTATGAAGATGAAACAAATTGTCCCTAAGCCACCTTACAACTAACCTCAATTGTAACTGGAACTAATTAACTTCAAGATGAAAAAAGTAATGATAACGTGGGCAGTAATTTGGAGAAAAAAATATTAAATCTAAATCCTATACGACCAACTCATGAGCTGTATATAAAAATAATAAGGTAGAATGTTACAGTTGACTTGTTGACATCTTTTTTCCATCGAATTTATGAGCTCCTGAATTGAGATCTTTAACTATTATAGTAAAATAAAATAGATCGCAGTCAACTCGTACAAACAAGCAATAAATATAAACATTGTGAAAACGGAAAACCAAAAGCACGAGCAAATAAATTAAAACAAATCAGTGAAGGCAAAAGGCATTCTGGTAAAATCGAAGCAACTGTACAAGGAACTTAACGAACAAGGAATATCAAATATGAAAATTCTTAAAAAACCATGCATTTCCTTTCAGATACTAGACATGATAAAGAATAATAGACCGATCTATTCTATGAATTTTTATGCTCACTGTTATTCAGAAAAGAAGTGGATGACAACTCTTTTAGGAATAACAGAACCAGAGTTCAGAGTTTGATGTTTGAGTCAAAAAACCCATCTTAGTAAAGAAAAAGTTTCCCGAACTACACACCCGAGCAACCCTGCCACACCGTTTAGTAAAGCAAAGGGAAATATATATATAAAGGGATATGTGTTGCAGTATACCTGGAAGCTGGAGTTGCAATCAAAGCGTTTGTCAATGTCGGAGTTAGAGGGCATCCTTTCACCAGTGATGACCATAAGGAACACTACAGGGTATATTTACACATGCATTTACATAGCCAGGCCAGACATATGCGGATGTGTCCAGTAGATTTCTAGCAATATAAGCCTCGACGATCAGATGCCACATGTTTCCAGCTCCAAGGAATGCATAATATCACAAAATAAACCAAATTAAGGGAAACTTTTACTAGAAAATTGGAAAATTAAGGGAAAAAACAACTAAGAGAAGACGAGAATTTAGAACTATCTTAAGTGAATGAACAAGAAAAAAACATTTACTAGAAAAGAAATCTGATTTATAAAGAGGGGAGTGAGAGATTCATGATAATAGTGTTCTACCAGTATAGTTCAGTCAGGAAAATCAACCAGATCAAATAATCAAAGCCTCCTATATGGTTGAATTTTATAAAGGACATACTTGAGGGGAAATTCACGAAATTTAAATATGATAAAAGAGTAGCAAGCATTATGCCTCTTGCGCTCACTAGGAGTCTCCACTAAAGTTGACTCATGCATGAACACATCTCAGAACGGCCATAATGGATTGGTAAGTTTCATATATTGAAGAAGAGGATAGGGTCACTTACAACAATTCAAGGGCATGTCATTAATGTTCATGCACTCGTAGTATCCATTACCAACTGTGAAACCAGAAATAAACATGATTGCTTTGGCAGCAGCTTGATCAGCTGCCGAACGAACTGATTGAGGAGGAGTCAATAACGCCTCAAAATCATTCAACATCTGTAAGCTGGAAATTAAATCCTTACAACATCTCCCAGGGGCTTGTTTCTCTTTTGTTTGGTTGGTTTGGCTGCAATCACTTTCATCAATGAATTCACATTCCTCTTCCTCTACAATATTAGTCATCACAAGCGGAGTAATAGGTAATAACATGCACAAGCAGGTGTCAAGGCGAGGTATGGGACCCTCACTAATGTCTCTTTCCTATGAAGCAATAAAATAGAAAGGAAAGGATGATCAGTTTAGACACATGAAAATGTTGGAAAAAGATTATTGGAGTATATGTGTTCTACTTCTATATCATTATTTATGGGCTTCTCCGAAACAGAAGTCGGCCTTTGACAAACCAAACAGCACCTATGATGAACTAATCATTTCTTGATACCATTTTCTTCTAATAGACAGCATTATTTTCATATTCCAGTAGTTCCAGCAATAGGTGTATTACCTACTTGGTTACAACAAATCAAGTTTAATTCCCTCACAAATAGGCATGTGAACAGGGTGAAACATATAACCAAATTTCAAGTGGCATTTAAAGCAGAAAAGTTGTAATCCATAGACGTAGAAACGTAGGTAAACAAGAGCTCAGTCAAGTTAACACAAATTGTTACACTTTGAACAAGCCTCAAAGCTGAAATCCATAGACCTAGAAACGTATCCTGCCATGTTGTACCATTGACAGCCTGTAAGGCCTTCACTAAGCCTGCAAGAATGACTCTGCCTAAGTAAAATGAACAAGGAACTAGTACCTTCTCTGCTTCATATAAAGCACTAAAATGAGCATATGAAAACCGTTGATAAGTACCAATAAGTCTTTCGGTAGCACCAGTTACAGCCACTTGTGACCCATCCATAGCATCCTCAAGAAACAGGTCAATAGGAAGCCAATGTGCAGAAGGATTAGTTCCATGACACCGACCAGATGCATGTGTTAGAGACCTGGAGCCTATGACAAGATTAAACTCTTGTTGTGATAACGTCTTACATTTCCTAGACTGAACTTTATGTGTATCAGATGTGAGCTGCAAAAGGGCCTCTGGAGTTGTATGTTTCGAATTCCTCAATATCACCGAGTTAGCTGAAAGAACTCTTAATTGCTGAATGAAAGCTTCCCAATGTGATGGTCTAAGAAGAGTATTGGAATATGTGTTAGTCAAATCTTACACCATTAACTCAGAATATTGTCAGAATCCAGACGAAGTTCAATAAATCAAATTCTTGCACCAAATTATAGCATTACATATAAAGTGAAAAACCACCATATGAACAGCTTCTTTTTCTTTCTCATTTCTGTCCTAATCATTGGATATATTTAGCACCATAATGCCTCAAAAAGAAGAAGAAGAATAACAAATATAAGTTCTTACATGTTTCTTTGTGCCAATAAAAGAATCCTTGAAGTTACTTTATTTTGCAGAAAATCCCCAATAATCTCAATAGCCATCAAATTATTTCCTTTACACAGCACATCATGTTGCTCATTTCTCTTTCCATTGAAGTTATCAGCATTATCTATTTCCATGTCTTGAGTTACAATAGGCCATATTGATCTCGTTTCTGGAGTAAGTTCCAGTAACCCTTCATCATCCAATGATGCATCAAGTAGTTGCCATACGATTGAAAAAATAAATTCAACCAGAAGCAGACCCGGTTCAGATGCTTGATCGCCAAATATCTGGGAAAGATCAAGACATCATCTATTGATTTCATAATCCTGTAATTTCACCAGAAACATGCATTAAAATTTATTACTATTGCAGTCGCTTAACCAAGAGTCCCTGGAAAGTTATGAAGTGATACATTGGCAAAGAAGAAAAGTTCATACAATCAGATCCAACCATTTTCATAAAATAGCAGTTAAAATTTTGAAGACTTTAACACATATTCTACTTCCACGAAGAAAACGGGGTAGCTGAAATTGAAGCATACTTTTGATAATTTGGTTTTCTGATTTGATATTCAAGTGAAAAGGCATGTCTCCTAATCAGTTCCATGTAAAGCCGATATGCTGCAGGGTGAAACTTACGATTTGGAATGACCCTGCCATGCACGTCAAGCGTAATGAGTTTCAGTAGAATAAATATCACGTAGTTAATACTTCAAAGGCCACAATCTAAATTAGCACACCCTATACTCCCCCTGAGGAAGAAATCCGTAACATACATGCATGATGCTTAAACATACATACATAGAATATGTCAATATCCAACGGCACTTATATTATTTGTACGACGGCAAAGGATACTTCAAGCAACGTGGTCATCAAATATAATAAACCCTGTTATCATTATGTATGTATAAAACAAATCAAGGAAATGGACCTGGTAGAGAGAAGGGCGAGAACGAGCAGAGGAGGAACGAATTTGACAGTCATGGCCTTCTCTAGGAACTTCCACGCCATAGGCACGTTATTATCCCAGCATATTTGGGACACAAGGAGGTGAGCCATGTCAATTGAAGGCAAAGAAATCCCAGCCGAGTTAAGGCTAGAACCGAGCTGAACTACCCATAGAAGTGGGTCACTGTTCTTGTCCTGAGCAGACTTAGTGTACTCCAGTACCGAGTCCCAGACGAGACCCTTCGCCTCTATAGACACCTCCATGCCGGCCGTCACTGCAGTCGCAACCGGAATGTGGTGGCGCAGTGGACAATGATTTTACAGAGTACTTACAGTGGACTGACTCAGTGGAGTAGAAAGCTGAGTCCAGCACCCGTCATTGTTGTTTGTTTTAAACATGGGTTTGGGACACCTGATTGAAACGGTTTTAAAAAAATGGGGGTTAAATGGAGAACAAAATGCTTCCTTTGGTCTCTTTCTTTCTTTCTTTCTTTCTTTCTTTCTCTTTTCAGATTCGGGGAGGATAAGTGTGAAATGGATTTGTGCTTGCTTTTTGCTTGATTAATCAAATTCTGGGGTTGCTTGCTTTTATTTTTCACGTGTTTTTGTGTTATTGGTTACTTTCTGTGATTATTTTAGAGTAATCATATGATTCTGCTTTTTGAAATCAATTAAAGTTGTCTTCCTTCTCCTACAATCAATTACAGAATGAGAATAAAATCTTCGGATTTTCTTTTTCTTGCAGTGGAATAAATATTAAAAAGAACAAATTTTTACTTGATGAGAATTAAAAACAGGGAGAATCAATTCTGGAATACATACACAAATATATGTGTGTGTGTGTTCATGATGAAGAACATTCCTGTTATGTTACTTTGTGAATGCAGCCCTGCATCTGTTTGATCGTAAATTGAGGTTTAAATACTGGTTTTCCATGGCAATAAAAAAGAACAAGTTCAAACTAGTTTGAAAAACCTTATGCTGCAAGCATTAACGTTGTATCTTCAAGAAATGAATGAAAAGCATAGTTGCCTTTGTTTTCTAATAGAAACTAGTGGCTATTATTATCCATGTCTAAATGAATTATGATCACTGATGAGTATTCAGAATAGTTAATATTTACTCGTTATTTCTTCGATTTTGTGAAGATATTGTTATTGATTTGGTTGTGTTATGCATATTTTCGTGCAAGTCCTTACTTTCTAGAATTAGTGTTAAAACGGGTGAATTCTGCATTTTTTTTATTATTTGGTCACGGCTGGAGACATGGACACGACTCTGGGCACAACGCGGTCTGACGTGGCAGTTTCTAGAAAGTCCAGTCAGCGGCGGTTTCTAAAAGACTTCGTCCGCACGTCTTCTGGAAGATTGACGAGTAGAGTTGCATTAGGAGACTAATTTAAGTTTGAATTTAAATTTAAAAAACAATTGTCTTTTGTATTATTTTATTATTTTCTTTGCTTATCCTTTAAGCTTTGAGATGCTATAAATACCCACTTGGGGTAAGCCTAAACTCATCATTCGTAATACATTCTTATTTTCTCTCTAGTTTTTATAAAAGCTTTTCTTTTTACTTTTCAAGATCTTTTCATTTTTCTTATTTTCAAGTTTGGTTTTTATTATGTTAAGTATGACTTTTGTCATGCTTAGTTAAACTTTTCATAAGTCGAGAGCTGTCGTGATGATTCAATTTCAACGGGAGAATTGAAACAGTCCTTTAATATATTCGGAATATATCTCTCAATCTCTGCGCTTCTTTTTCAAAATCAAAACAGTTTTCAAAATCAAAGATTGACTTTGATCAAGAGGTTGTTGTGATTAAACGTGTGAGAGGAAGATTCAGCTTATAGAAAGCTATTCGACTTCCTGGGAACACATTTGGCGAGATAGCTTCGTCAAGAGGGATTTGAGATCGGAATTGACGGTTATAGAAGCAACAATCCGAGTCGGTCGCCACAAACTTAAACGGTAATTGGTCTACGACAATAGATGTTGATAGAATCAATTCCCGAAGCCGGAATCAAAGATTGCCTTGGGTATTCGGTATACAAGATAGAGTTACGGGGATAGCCCTCGTAGACAAAGTAACCGACGTGAATCCGGAAGAGAAAATCTTATTCGATGATCTAAAGCAAATTGAGTCAAAGTAAGACTTGAGGCTATTTTTACCGTATTTATTCACAACCTTTATTCTCTTATTTTTTTTACTTTAATTGTTTTTATTTATTTAATCGTTTTTATTACTACTTAAATCTCATTCTACCAAAACCCTCCATTTTACTATCTTTCACGCCTGACATAAACCAATCAAACATAAATTAAGAATTTTCCAAGTCCCTGTGGATTCGACCCTACTTCTCTACGCTACGAATTTTCCTTTATTTATTATCCGAGAAGAAGGAAATTATTTTGACATCGAAACGACAGTTGTCAAATTGGCGCCGTTGCTGGGGACTTCGCCAAAGTTACTAATTTTTGTTTGTGTTTGATTTATGACCAGGTCTAATCCGGGAGCATTAGTGGAGTACGACCCGAAGATCGAAACTAAAGTTAGGAGACTCCACGCACAGACACTTCGGGAAAGAAATAGACAACAATCAAATATAGAAGAAGAATCAAATTCAGGTAATACAAATCCGATGGCTGAACTTACTATTCAGGAGTTAGCCTCGGCACCTACTGAACAAGTGCCTTTGAGCATTGATTTTCCCAAGGCGAAACTCCATACCAGTTGAAAACTGGCCTTATTCACCTCCTCCCTACATTCCGCGGATTGCCAAACGAGGATCCACACAAACATCTGAAGGGATTCCACATGGTCTGCTCCAGCATGACGCCACAGGGAGTAATCGAGTACCAAATAAAACTTAGAGTTTTTCCTTTTCCCTTAGCCGATTCGGCTAAGGATTGGTTATTTTATCTTCCTCATAATTATGTTACTAAATGGGCTCAAATGACTCGTCTTTTTCTTGACAGGTTTTTCCCTGCGGCAAAAGTAAGTGAATTACGAAGGACAATACTTTGAATCAAGCAGTTTGATGGAGAGTCACTCTACAACTACTGGGAGCGGTTTAAGAAGTTATGTTCTAGTTGCCCACAACATGGGTTAACTGAACAAACACTCATTCAATACTTTTATAAAGGATTATCTCCCCTGGAAATGAAGATGATCGATGCAGCCAGCGGTGGGGCCTTGGTGAATATGACTCCTACTGAGGCTAGGGACTTAATATCGACAATGGCTGCAAATTCCCAACAATTTCCCACAAATAATGAACCTTCTCGAAGGGTTCATGAGATAAGTTCATATTCCTTAGAAAATAAAATCGATAAGCTAACTGAAGTAGTAAACCCTCTTGTTTAAAGAAAGATAGGGCAAAACCGAGTATGTGGAATATGTGCATTGCCTAATCATCCGACAGACGGTTTTCCACTTATTCAAGATGACACAACAGCTCAAGTCAATGCAGTCGGGAATTTCCCGGACCTCCCCAAAGAGCTTATAATCCCTACGGCAATACATACAACACAGGATGGAGGGATCATCCGAATTTCAACTATGCTCAGAACCCAATACCAAATCAAAGCTATCAATCGAGACCACCTCCACCACAACAACAGCCGCAGAAGACATCACTAGAATCAATTATCGAGAGGTTAGCGCTTTCGTAGGAAAAGTTTCAGAATCACACCGAAGCCCACTTACAAGAGTTAGACAAGCATATGAGCCAACTGACTCAAACTGTAACTCGCATGGAATCACAAGGTAAACTTCCGTCTCAAACTAAAGTAAACCCGAGGGAGAACGTCAGTGCCATCACTCTTTCAGAGTGGTACAGTAGTAGCGCTACCTATTCCATCAAACCAAGTAGTCCAAAAAGAGAAGAAGACTACTGACACATGATCCCAGAAAGAGAATGATGAAGAACAAATTGACGATCCGACGCCATCTCCCTATGATGTGCCACCATTTTTTCCATCGAGGTTAGTTAAAAATGATAAAAAAGCCGAGGAAAATGAAATATTAGAGTACTTCGGAAGGTAGAAGTTAACATACCTCTCCTTGAGGTTATCCGAAAAGTTCCAAGGTATTGCCAATTTTTGAAGGATCTCTGTACGACTAAAAGGAAACTTACCGGGGTCGAGAAAGTGGATTTAGGTGCGAACGTCTCAGCAGTTTTCCAACGACCGCTTCCACCGAAGTATAAAGACCAAGGTATGTTTTCAATACCTTGTAAAATTGGTGAGATTAAAATCAAGCGAGCTATGTGCGATCTAGGCGCCTTTATTAACGTAATGTCTCTCTCCGTCTATAATTTAATTTCTACCAAGCCTTTGAAGGAGACTAGAGTTATACTTCAGCTAGTCGACAAATCAATTATTTATCCTGAAGGACTCATAGAGAATGTTCTAGTAGAGGTAGAAAATTTAATTTTTCCTGCTGATTTTTATGTGATTGATATGGAAAATGATCGTAGCAACATTGGTTCTGAAATCCTCCTCGGTCGTCCATTTCTGAGCACGGCAAATGCAAAAATTGATGTTCGAAGCGGTATTCTTACTATGAAGTTCGACGGTGAGATCTTAAAATTTGATGTTTATAAAGCAATGAGATATCCAGATAACGTTCATAGTATTAATTTTGTTGGCATTTTTGAACTTGTTGATGGTAAATCTAACTTGGTTGATGATTTATGCAAGGAATAGGATGATAAAAAAGACGACATAAGGGAGTTGAAAAATGTTTCAGTTGTTGATTCAAATTTGATCTTAACTCCTTTAAAAACTAAAGATTTACCTTCCTTTTTGCAGGCACCAAAAATTAAGTCGAAATCATCAAGGATACGTTTGAAGAAATCATTTTTTGGTAAAAAAGATGTTTTGACGGCCATTCTTTTGGACAAGATTTTAAAATTGGGAAATATCTGAAGAAATCTTTGTGAGAATTTTCAAATTTCTCATAAGGAATTTCTTAGTTGGAAAAAGCAAATGAAGTGTTAGTGTTTGTCACGAAACTTGTAGTCTGAACCAAGTCGTCGAGCTAATGACGTTAAATAAAGCGCTTCATGGGAGGCAACCCATTGTTTTTCAATTCCGTTATATTTTTTTTTGCTTTTATTTTTTTCGATTAAGCATATTTTATTTAATTTTGCAGGAATTTCAAACTTAAACAACGAATAATTGAGAGATTATCGTCTGAACAATGCCAAATTCTACCATTAGGAGCATGTAACGGCGCACGTTAGCACACTTCTAAGGAGACCGGTCGACATTAAATCCAGGGAGTACTCTAGTCCTTCTCTTGCACTTTATTTTTTTTTTCGTTTTGAGGTAAAACGCTTTAAGTGAGAGAGAGTATAGTAGAATGTAGGATTGAATTTCCCTTTTCTTATCTTTATGTTTCGATTCAAGTATGTGTTGGTTGAATTTGCGGAAACTTCACTGAATTTTTTTGTCTTGTTGAAATTTTTTTGGAATGCTATGCTTGTTTGGGAACAAAAAATTGTTTAGGTTAGGATGTTCTTGATAGAGAATAGAATGAATTGTGACGAGTTGGTGTTTTTGTGATATTTCATGACTTTGTTGGTTGAAATGTGATTAACTCAATGCATGAAACAATTTGGTGAGATTTGAGCCTTTACGAGTATATCATTTTAGCTCTCATTTTGTTTGATTGAGTGTGTCGAATTTGACATTGGTATTCTAGATCCTGCATGTTAAATACTATCGAGATTACACATGACCATAATGCTTAAAAATGATTTGGGCACCTTAGGATTAACCATTATGTTTCCCCACTAAATAGCCTACACATGCATTTTCCCCTTAGTTAAACACTTTTGAGCCTATTCCCGTTTCTTTGTTTTCATCATATTCATAAACAGAGCCTTTTTATTTTATCCATCTTTTATACATTTTTCAGGGCAAGTGAATAATTTTACCATTGTATTCTCCATCGAAAAAATGTTGAATAAAAAAACAGCAGTTCGAAAAAAAAAAGTTGTTCGAAAGAAAAAGAAAAAAAAAGACATGAAAGAAAAAATGGAAAACAAAACAATAAAAGTGTGAAAAATAAAAAAAAAATGCATTTTGACGAGAAAATTATTGTTTAGTATGTCGTTTTTTATCTTGTTGTGCTTAATGTTTTGATGAAGTTGAGATTATTATTTGTTAGTTCATTGCCTTGAATTTTTTGCCTTATATTTAGCATTTTCCCTACCTTTTCCTAAACCCCGTTACAACCAATAAAAGACCTTTGATTTATGCATCTTGTTCTTATTAGTAGTGGAGATTTGATTTACTTGCAGGCTTGAAATATCGTGTAAATTCTGACATTGAACGTTTCTTTACCCCAAACACATTGAGTGATTTGAGTGAATCCCGGTAAGGTGTTGAGTTATGAGCATTTAGATTAATGAATGAATGGATATTACAATTGCACTTGACTTGTTCCAATTGGTGATGTTCAATTGATTGATTTCTTAACTTAAATAGTTATTATGGTCTCTACCATGCTTCCTTGAATATAAAACTTGACAAAAGAACGTTAATGAAGTTTTGACTGATTTTGTTAATCATACTTGAGGACAAACATGAGATAAGTGAGGGGGAATTTGATGAGTGTTCAGAATATTAATATTTGCTCGTTATTTCTTCGATTTTGTGGAGATATTGCTGCTGATTTGGTTGTGTTATGCATATTTTCGTGTATGTCCTTACTTTCCAGAATTAGTGATAAAACGAGCGAATTCTGTATTTTTTTATTATTTGGTCACGGCTGGAGACATGGGCACGACGCGGTCTGACGTGGCAGTTTCTAGAAGGTCCAGTCAGCGGCGGTTTCTAGAAGACTTCGTCCGCACGCCTTCTGGAAGATTGACGAGTAGAGTTGCATTAGGAGACTAGTTTAAGTTTGAATTTAAATTTAAAAACAATTTCTTTTGTATTATTTTATTATTTTCTTTGCTTATCCTTTAGGCTTTGAGAGGCTATAAATATTCACTTGGGGTAAGCCTAAACTCATCATTCGTAATACATTCTTCTTTTCTCTCTAGTTTTTATAAAAACTTTTCTTTTTACTTTTCAAGATCTTTTCATTTTTCTTATTTTCAAGTTTGATTTTTATTATACTAAGTATGACTTTTGTCAAGCTTAGCTAAAATTTTCATAAGCCGAGATCTGTCGCGATGATTCAATTCCAACGGGAGAATTGAAACGGGGGAGAATTGAAACGGTCCTTTAATATCTTCAGAATATTTCTCTCGATCTCTACGCTTATTTTTCAAAATCAAAACAGTTTTCAAAATCAAATATTGACTTTGGTCAATAGGTTGTTGCGATTAAACGTGTGGGAGGAAGATTCGACTTATAGAAAGCAATTCGACTTCCTAGGAATACACTTGGCAAGATAGCTTCGCCAAGAGGGATTTGAGATCGGAATTGACGGTTATAGAAGCAACAATCCGAGTCGATCGCCACGAACTTAAACGGTAATTTGTCTACGACAATAGATGTTGATAGAATCAATTCCCGAAGCCGGAATCAAAGATTACCTTGGGTATTCGGTATATAAGATAGAGTCACGGGGATAGCCCTCATAGACAAAGTAACCGACGTGAATCCCAAAAGAAAATCTTATTCGATTATCTAAAGTAAATTGAGTCAAAACAAAGTTTGAGGCTATTTTTATTCTCTTATTTTTTTACTTTAATTGCTTTTATTTATTTAATCGTTTTTATTACTACTTAAATCTCATTCTACCAAAATCTCCCATTTTACTATCTTTCACGTCTGACATAGACCAATCAAACATAAATTAAGAATTTTCCAAGTCTCTGTAGATTCGCCTCTACTTCTCTACGCTACGAATTTTTCTTTATTTATTATTCGAGAAGAAAGGAAATTATTTTGACATCAAAACGACAGTTGTCAATCACGGTGGTGGAAGCCTCACGTATCTTCCTAGCTGCAGTCCTTGGAAATCGCTAAACGTTCTTGTTTCGACATTACTCTTCTTGCGGAACCAACGAGCACGTCCGTGTTTCTTCTTCCTCACGCCATGTTGTGGGTGATGCCAAGAAAATGTGCCTTTGGACCCTTCTGAAACAGGGTCCTTCACATCATTATCACCATTAGATTCATCAGTAAAACAACACGTTTGGTTAATCTCTCCGTATTTATGAGCAGAACGATGACCGCCTTCGACTAACGACTCGTTTTGAAGGTTGGGATTCTTCTCATAGGAGTAAAGCTCTGCCCTTTTTCCAAACTTTTCCGATATCGTCTCGATGAGTATCGAGGGTTGTACGATGCCCCGAACAGACACCAGCCCATTTTCGGCATCTATATCGATATCATACATATCTAGATGACAAAATCAAATGACAACGATCAGAGAAGCTTCTAAAAAAGCGGTGGTCTTTTCGGGATTCAAAAGGTCTTTCATTGATAGGAAACATTCCATTGATTCTCTGCAAAATTTTCTTCACTTTCTCGGGACATGTTGAACAACACTGGATGTTCACTTTCAGAACAAACGTCTGAAAAAGAAGAAGATTCAAAAACATGTAAAACCATGAAAAAAGAAACTATGGGTATTAAACATATATGTAAAGAAGAAGAGATGAATACCGGGGCATTCAGATCATCTTCCACTGGAACCGACATTCCATAAAAATCAAGGTCTGATAGTGTATAAATGCAGAATTCAAGGAGTGAAATCGGTCATCATATTAATGGGCTAGACAGTGAATAAAATGTTTGAATAGAGTGAATTTTTTGTTGGATTTGATTCTGGTGACTCTGTGTGTGTGTGATGGTGAGCTGTCCCACTTGGTTTTGGGAACCCAAATAGCTTGATTTTTCTCCGAGTGTTCATTTTTGTCATTTTAGCTTAGACAGTGAGAATATTACAGGTTAGATCCAGATTTATTGATTAATTAAAATCGCAACATTTTGTAATGAAAATTGAAAAAGAATCGCATGTCAGGTCAATAATGTCGTGTCATTAAAATAATTAGCGGTGTTTAAATTTTAGATATAATATTATATAAAAATATAAATCCGGTATCAAACTTGAATCTAAATTGGCCTTTTACCTAAATATTATTCATTAAGAAATTATCTTCTGAATTAGCATTTATTTGAGATGATTTTTTGATTAACATCTTTCTTTTATGAGATAAGATATATCATCAACGTTTTTATGTGATAAGTTATTAAGTAATTTCTTTATTTTGTGTGAAGGTATCATTGATCAAATGTACATTTTAAATGATCATATTAAAAAAATTTAAGAGTACACTAAATAATTTAAAAATTAAAAATAATTTAAAAATTATAATAATTTAAAAAATATAATACTATAATAACAAAAAAATTACGGTATTGATAAAAAAAAATTCATGTCATCGATGATTTCTTCATGAATGAGTTTTATAGTGCAATGGTCGTTTGTGTCGTATAAAATTTCTATGTATTATTATTCTTCAAAAAGATGGGTATTGTTATTATTTTCACCATCTTGACCAACATTATATCTAACATTATAGATATTGATGTGTGTTGTCGACTTTGACGGTAATGAATGTGGAAGTGTTTGATCAACAATCCAAAGTTGAATATGAACAACTAAAATTCGAAAAATATCATTAATAAAAATTGTCATTGGTTAGATTAATTTTTATTGTACTAGTGTATGATGATCTTGTGTCAAACTTGACACATGTGAAACATAATTTGCTTAATATTGCATCAGTGACATCGATAGTGTATGTTGTAATGTTTGGTATTATTGAAAAAAAACTAGAAGAGCTCGTTCTTCCACAGCTAGTTAGAGGATAATGATGCTACGTTGGTTGAAGTCTTTTTCTTCTTTAAAGAATAGTTTTAACTCGTTTATTATTAAACGATAGATACAACTTCTAGTATTGCATGAATCATCTCATGTAGTCACTTGAAATTATCATATCAATACTTAAAAAATGATGATCGGAAATACGATCAAATCATGTCTCTCAAATTATTAACCACTAGTTGTGCTTTCTCTTCCAATCATCATTTGTCTTCCGTCATTTATCGATGTTATGAATAATACAAATCAACAACTAGTCGTTGAATAAATTATACGAAACCAAACTGACAAAACACACAATAATATAGATACCACTCAATAATTATATTATAGATAAGAATAAAAATCACATGTCATATGTCCAATGAAACACACAACAAAGATAGATTGTAAACCTTCAATCCAATGTTTAAATATAACATTTATTGGAACTACAAAATAATTTTTTTTTTAATTACCAAACACATACGAAAATTATAGTTATTAATCATATCTCTACTTCTGATTTTTGCTTAATTAATAATCTGAATTTGAAGCTAGTCTAGATATCACGATAATCTAAGTTTAAAGACGACTTATTTATTAAAGAAAATAGTTACATTAACATGTTAAATTTAAGAGTAAACAAATTTCGATTAGAAAAAAAAACAAAACTTTTAACTCCACGTTAAAAAATTGATTTGATTCCACTCATATTTTTAGGTGAGGTGTTATATCAAGAATTAATGGTTAATAAATATTATATCAATAATTTTTTTATTCGGAGTATATTTAGGTAAAAAAAATCCATTTTTCTTACGATGATGAAATGGAAATGACCTCACTAAGTCGGCAGCTGTGACAGCTGTGGTCCACATAGCCGTCACAATCTGACGGTTCAAAATAAAAACCAAAGGAATCGGACTCGGGGAAGAATCCAAGATCAAAATGGCGACACTCATTTGGCTGTTCCCAGGGGCTGGTCTGGAATTCTCATAGGCAGCGACTGCCACAGATACCAAACCCACACAGATTTATCAAATCCTAACAATTGGTTCTCATTAATCGATATTTCCCCATCTTAAAATCTTAGCCTTCCTATCTTTTTATAACCACAGCAATAGGAACGATAATTATGAGGAAATCCATGATTCTCAGGTCTAGAGACGGATAAGTGTTTGTCTCTGTAACAAAGAAGGGTTAAGAAGGCTGAGAATTTTTAGAAAACTGGGTTTCTCTCCATAAATCAATATGATGAAGCTTTGCTTGATGGCTTCTCATGGGTACCCTCAGGGCCCAGGGCTTGTTTTACACCAAGAGCAAGGCTTTAGGATCAAGGTAATTCCTTTTTTGTGTTGTTTGATGATTTGAGTTCTTGAGATGTGTTGTTTCCTATTGTTTTGTTGTGTTAAATTATTCTTTGTTTAATTATTTGCATAATTTTTAATCATGCTAACATGTATAATTTCGAGTTTTATCCAAATTCGTGCCTTGACATGTGTATATTTGATATGAGAAATTGCTGAGCTTTGCTCTCATCAATAACTTGCAATTATTATTTTTATTGCTTTGCTACTTATAATTCTTTGTTGCAGCTCTTTGTCACTCGTTCTAGTACTAAATATTTTTTGTTAAAAAATGTATTTTTAGTTATTTGTAATGGTTGCTTATTGTTTGGACGGAAGCAGGAGGGTGGATCCTTCTTTACAAGTCAGATAGTAAACCAAGACATGGTACAGATAGGCTCCTTTGATCTGAGGAGAAACCAATTCCAGGAACTGCCAAAACCAGTTACTGCACTGTGTGAGCCTAAACTGTTTATCGATGTTGATCCTACGGCACAAAAGCCTGTGATAATCAATAAACCAGGTCTGCAACTTGTTGCCTAGTTCCTTGTAATGGACTAATTATTTCTTTCACTATGTAGGAAAATAAACACAAACCAATTATTGTTCTCAGAAACGTGATAAAGAATTTGTGTTTTACTAATGAAGTTTAGTTAATATGGTAACTAACTTTTTGTTTCACCTCGGTGAGAGTTTTTTTATTTGAAACTCAGAACTTCCCCGTATGATTATGGAAGTTGATTTTAATAGGATAAAGAAGAGTTAAAAGATTTACTTGACATGTCTATGGTAGTCTTTGCAGAATGCTTATACTTTTCCTGTTTTGGTCATAGATGCTTACCAAGACACGGAACTGCTTGGATTTGGGATAGCTGAAAAGTGCAGGAGACATGAAAAAATCTTGAAGTTTCTTATGTCTGGATCAAATGAATTAGAGAAAGGGGAACTTGATTTATCTTTGCTATCTGATTTGATGGGACTTCAACCGGTGATTTTTGGCATGCATCAACAGCCTTTTGATTCTTATCTAATACATCCAATTAGCAAACTTGATCCCCAGATGCCTCTCCCAGACTTTTTTGGAGAAATAGTGCACAATTCGAAGGTTACAGTTAACCCAGATGGTCAAGTTGTGCTTACAGCTTGTGGGACTGAGATGAAAGACATCCTTTCATTCATTTCTGAATTTTACTTATCAAGCAACTCAACTAAGTGGAGAAAGCAATCGCAAGTGGTCCCATACTTCGATAGGTATTGAAACGAACACTGACTTCCTTTCGAGTACAAACAAATAAATCTCGTTATGAGTAGCACTATATTGCAGTATTTTGACTATTATTGAAATGTAAACATATGATGAAAATTTTCTACCGTCATTGTTTGCATTTTTTATGTTAATACTTGATGATCTTAAACGGCTTATGATCGATTGACTTGTGCTTCTGGTTTGAGATTAACAAAATTTGCTGCTCAGGTTTAGTCTTATTGGAATGTAAAACTATAAGTTGATTTCAATGTTTGAAAGGCATCTGATGCTAAACTCTCTTACCTACCAGGAAACGGATCATGAAAGCACGTGCTGGTACTAACCTGTCTTCTCCACAGGGTGAAGTTGCAAGCATTGCACCTCTGAAGAGGTATGTGTTTGATAATCATTTTCAATAATATTTCTGTATGATTCTGTGGAATTTGTCTGGTTGACATAATTGGAATTTATCTTGGTTTGGTATCTTGAAATATATGCATACAATTTTTATGATGGGATATGACTTGTGAATTACTATTATTCATTTATATTAATTGCAGTTCAGACCATAGCAATGGAATGGACACCAGAAATATATAGCAACGGAAATAGAAATTATACAAGGTGCTAAACGAAAAATATGTGCATAAAAGAACCGATCAATGAATATGCTAAAAGTGGCAGGTCTGACCTACATATCTTCTGACTTGGCTATTGTCCACTGGTTATCGGACCTAAAAGATGATTTCTTCTTATGCATGGTGAAAATGTGAACTTCTACAAAAACCATAGTTTTGGCACTTTCTATGTAAATCTTTTGTTCAGAATGTTTTTCTGTTTCTCGTATGCTCATGCACCTCATTATTGACAGTCTTGAGAAAATCAAGGTGAAGCCATCATCAAAGAAGACCTCCAAGAAGTTAGGTGGGGAGAGAGATCTGTACAAGAAGAACTATTTCCATGCATGTGAATGCCTTCTTTCCTTGATGGTTGATAGGAGACAGCATGGCAGAACAGCAATTCTTTCCCTTAAGAAATCCGGTCCTGAACTCCCTCAGCTCTTGACCCAATTCTCTGCCAGCATTGCTGGGACTGGTCTCGCTGTTCTTTTCTCTGTTATTTGTAAGGTAGCTTGTGGGGGAGTTCCATTTGGTACATCTAAACTATTTAGCACTGGCCTCGCCTTCGGGCTAGTTTGGTTCTCACAGGCAGTTAACCGACTGAGGGACACAGTCGTACATATCAGCAAGAATAATAGCAAGCTGGATCTGAAGGAAGAGGAGATGATTAAGAGAGTGGAGAAAAGTGTTAATCAAATCTATTTCAGAGCTGCGACGGTGATGGCTGTAGCAGTGCTGAGGTTTGTATGAACTTTGGCTTCTAGAGCTGCGGCATTGATCTTGGACTTCAATATCTGAAGAACAGAGGCGGTTGGGGGGCAACAATAGAAACTCTGGCTTCTGTGCTATCCATTGTGGTCTTATGATGGCCTTGAGAACGTATGAGAAGGATCTAATCTCTGCAGCTTATGTATAGAAATCGATTAAGTTGTAAATGGAGAGGTCAGTGCCAAAGAGGAGGGTTAGTAGTACTACTGTCTTAGGGGCAAAAAGAACCATAACTTCCGTGTTAATTTAACTACAATTTTGTCTCTGTACTTGAAGCTATCTTCAACTACTATAATAATTGGTATTTTGATTTGTGGTAATCAATGCTGTGCACAAGACATTTATGTTATTTTCACTTGGGTGCGAGTGTCAGATACGAAAGTGTATTCGACATGAATATATGGTTATATTTTCTGAGATTTTCATGCATATGGAAGATCTTTGGAGGTCATATATTTATATCCATGAATTAAATTGTTGCTTAATTGAAACCCAACCGCCTAAAATGCATACTAGGGGCCATGAATGTTATAGCATACCTGCTTCAAGAGGCATAGGCCATGAATGTTAACAGCAACAACTTTATTCAGAAAACACACAATAGAGGACACACCAACCTGCAGAAGTTTTTTTCCCCTTTATGTCAATAGAGGCAAACATCCATCAGTGATATACCTGAGCAGCAATTAGTAGCATATCAATCTGTCAGACAACTCGAATCTGTTCTTTAGTCTGTTCCATGGGTCCATCAAGAGCGGACACAACCAGAATTGCACTGTCCATTTGACACCGGCAATCATATTCTGCAGAACAGGTTATAGTTAGGCCATTGCTCATAAGATATTTGAGCTTTATAGAGTCGTGCTATGTTAAAGTTAACGGCTTTACTTCAACATGATCAAGATGTCCATGGCAGTCTACATGTGCATAGTGTCGTTTGTGTCATACTCCACACGAGCATGCAAAATCAATAGTGTGATAACATTGCAGTGGAAACAAATCTCAAGAGAAAACAAAAGTATACCAACCAGTTCTATTTTAATTCTTCCTACGTTCTCCATAGGGTGACTGTTAATTTCATCATAGAAATCTTGTTCATGTTGAAGTAAGCCCTTAACTTTAACTCAATCCACCATTCTTGAACCCTTATATTTTAGAGAGAGTCCAAATTCAAAGAAAATATACGAGTGTATGTGTGATCAAAGTACATATTTGGAAATATAGCTAATCTTCAATTTGATGGAATTAGATTTGAATTCGAAGGTGGGAAATAGAAACCTTAAATCCTAAAATTCATCATATGTTTGTGCATGTTCATTTTAAGATATGATTATGAATTTAGTGTTGGATTGTGTCATTAACGTGCTTAAAATGTGTATTTAAAGTTCAATGAGAAATTCTAAAGCTAAGAAAAAAGAAAATATTATCGAATAATTGATATATATGAGGCATAAAGAATAATTGATAATCGTATAATTCATAATTGAATAATATGTTAAAATATGAAATTCAGGTTTGTATCGAACTTTTGGCTATTAGATGAAAAGTCGAAATAAATTCATATGTATATCATATATAAGTTTCTATGTTTGATATGATCTTAGCACGATAGCTTGTTAAATTGGAAATAAGTTGTGAAAACTGACTTTAAACTAAGGTTCGAATAGCATGTAATCGACAAAGTATGTTTATGTGTATTGCTATGAAATTCAACGCTCCAATGTGTTCTTATCATGTTAGCCTATTGATATTATGTGGAAGTGATAATTCGATGCAAGTTAATTATGTGAGTCGATGGATAGATAAGTGAAAATGTAATTGTATTGTTACCTTGGTTAACTTTGCTAAATATTAGCTATAATTAACATGTCACATGATCTATATGTTATATGAGATTGATTATTTTGGAAGAGAAAAGAAAGATATTGTAGTCTTTTATAAACCCACGGGTCATGGAAAGACGAGGGAATGGCACTTAGGACTTTAGTTTTATGTAAGTGGGAATGAGATGTTAAATTCGTATATGTCAATGGAACTGAGATGTTAAAATTGTGTATTCATAAACATTAGATTATCATAAGCCAAGATAAGTGAATTTATGATAATCTAAGTTAAATATGTTAAATAAGGTCAATTTATCAATTAACGATCATGACAGACCAAACATCTAAAAGTGTCAGTTAATGGTTTCTTTTAACCATCATGACAAACCGGATATCTAAAAGTGTAGAGGACATTAAGTATATATTTGAAGCAAAAAATTCTTTAACACAAAAAATTAATATAAGGTATAATTTAGATATTTATTTTTTGATTAAACTGAAAATAATTGATTATGACGCGCATAATACCGAGTTTACATGACACTGTTCCACGGTACAATTATTTTAGATGACAATAACATCTCTTCACTTGTGATTTCTGGGTGCAAATGGGGAAAAAACATGCTGACTGCGTACGAACCACCGGAAATTGAATGAAAATAATTTCAGTAACACCCCGCATTTCGTATCTAACAATCTTTTCAGTAATTCTACAACACAGGATATTTCCAACTGATTGCTCTACCTAATTCTCCATTCTGCAATCAATATGATGGAAAGAACCAGTAATAAACCGGAACGGGAGCTTCTTAGTTCAGTACTTTCGATACTACTACACCCGCACCAACAGTTCTACCTCCTTCCCTCAAGGCAAACCTGTCCTATTACATTCATGTCGAGCTACATTTTAGGACTTGTTTTCTAAGCTTTCAAGAGTTTAAGAACAAGAGGGAAGAAAACCATCTTCCTGATATAATAATGTGTCATAACAGAGACAGGAATATTGTAGCATACCTGCTTCAAGAGGCGTGGGTGAGATCGGCTCAAAAGTTGCAGTGACATTGTCTCCTGGCAGAACCATCTTAACACTTTCGGGTAATTCCACTTTTCCAGTGACATCTACCGTCCTCTGATAAAACTGAGGCCTGTAATTTGATTCAAAGGCTGTATGGCGTCCACCTTCATCTTTCGTGACGACGTATATCTCTGCCTCAAACCTTTTGTATGTCTTCAAGCTTCCAGGTTTGGCAATTACCTAAACAGTTGGACGAAATCAGATGGCTACGTTCTCATTTTCACACATCATGCTCAACAAAACAAATTTGCCATCAATATATATGTAAATATATTCTTTCACAAGCTAATAATGAACATTACTGAAAAAAACTATTTTCTCTCCTTTTCTACATAAAATATTCCTCAGCATGAAAAATTAATCACTTCAAAAAGTTCTATTTGTTGCTAAAGAACTAAGAGGATTTAAAGCAAAGTTTAGTTGGTGCCATTTACCATTCCACGTTGCACATCCTCTCTTTTTAGGCCACGAAGAAGAAGTCCGACATGTCACCAGCCTAGCAGTAAGAAGAATTCCAACGTGCAAGTCCAACATTCTCACACGCATAAATATAAAAATCAACACCAAATGTAGAAGAATCTATAACAGTTCACTTACCTGTCCTTAATCCAAGATCTTCTTGAACATCTCAACCACAGTAACTGTAGTTTTACGAGGGGCACCGTGAAGAAGAAAACTTGATTTTAAAAATAACAATTAAAGATATTTTACTAATATAAATCAACAGAACACTTCAACAAACAACCCTTAACAAGCTGTCTTACTCAGAATAAGAATTCCAGAATACTATAAGTCCAACAAATTAATCTCAAGCAAATGTGTATATACTTCTTAGAAAATGAACAAAAATATCAGTATACAAATATACCTGTCTTAACCCCAAAATTTCAACTTCTTCACCAACTTTAATGTTCCCTGCTTCAACACGACCAGTTGCAACAGTTTCACGTCCCTTCCAGTAACAAGTCAAAATCATCAGAGCTAAATTAAGAATTTTAACTCCAAAAATCAGTTTCTGGCATGCAATAGTAACAAAATTCTATGACATTTACTCCAAAAAAATTCTCACGTATGCAATATAATGGAATTTTACTCAAAAATACAGAGGGGAACAGATATTATTGCAATTCCAACAAATGAAACTGTGCAAGTAACATTATCATATTTTTAAATGAAAAACTAACATTTCCAAGCATTATGCCCCATGTCTTCATCCTAACATGAGATAGAAAAAGGGAAATAACATTGTAACCACAACTTAGTTACTTGACATTTAATTCAATCCTAAAGGAGTTTGGATGGCTAAAAAGGAGAAGAAAAGACCGATACAGACAAATATGATAACCAAAGTCATAAAAAATAGCTTCTACAACAACTGATTCAGCAAAACCAAAAGAAATAACTAGTAGTAAGGAAAGAAAATGCACAGCACACTAACTGAATTGAGAAAACATCTTCAATTGGCATCAGGAAAGGTTTGTCAAGTTGGCGCACAGGGTCAGGAATGTACTGATCTACAGCCTCCATTAGTTTCAAAATTGCAATTTTGCCTATTTCCTCATTTGTATCCTGTAAAGCAGACAATGCTGATCCCCGAATGATAGGTATTTCATCCCCAGGAAACTTGTAGAAGCTAAGCAGCTCTGTTGCAAACATAGATTTATGTGAATTAGTTCCAAGAGGCCAAAACAATGAACAAGCAAGAATAACACAAAAGGTTACTTACGACGAAGCTCCATCTCCACAAGCTCCAAAAGCTCTGGATCATCAACAGCGTCAACTTTATTCAGGAAACACACAAGAGAAGGCACACCAACCTGCAGAAGAAAAACATTTTATATGTAAATAATTAGCTTTCTTCTGAAACCACAGGCAAACATCCATGACAAATAAATTCAAGCAGCTATTAGTAGTGTAACCACCTGTCGAGCAAGTAGAATATGTTCCTTAGTCTGCGGCATAGACCCATCAGGTGCAGACACAACCAGAATACCACCATCCATTTGAGCAGCACCAGTGATCATATTCTGCAGAACAGGTTATAAATAGGCCACTGTTCATAAGATGTTTGACAGTTACAATCGTGGTGCATTAATAAACAAAAATGAAACAATGATTCAAGACGGTTAATATCAGCATCTAAGTTAGTGATAATGGATAAAACGAGCAGAAGTAATATTGAAGTTGGAATAACAGAACATATAGAAATTTTGTGTAACATTTCCAGCAAGGTTATGTAGCAAAAGATTCAGAAAACATAATTCCATTTACCATATTAAGTTAACGGCTTACTTTAACGTAATCAGCATGTCCGGGATAGTCTACATGAGCATAATGACGTTTCACTGTCTCATACTCTACATGAGCCTGCAAAATGATATCAAGTGTAATAACATTGCAAGGGCATAAAAATTCAAGAGGGCAACTGCATTAACCTATTCAAGAGAAAACAAAAATTTACCAACAGTTGCGATTGTAATTCCTCTCTTCTTCTCCTCAGGGGCCTTGTCAATTTCATCAAAGGCCACAGCCTTGGCTTTACCTTCATCTGCCAACACCTATTCACAGAATTCCGAAACTATCATCAGATCACTATTGTAAAACTAATAACTGTTCATAACTATTCCAAAATTGATACGATCTATGGAGAGAACTATTAAGCACATCCATAACCAACCTTGGTTATAGCTGCAGTTAGTGTGGTCTTCCCATGATCAACATGCCCAATCGTTCCTACATTAACATGAAGTTTCCTGGAAAAGAAAACGATTTCAACGGTTAAAACGGAAACCCGATCTCTATCTCTCTTCTTTATACCCGCCATTAAACCATTAAAAAAATCATTTTTTTCATTCAAACTGAAAAACCAAAAAAGGAAAAGGAAACGACTTTTCTATTTTTGAAGTCACAAAATTTAACATCTAAACCCAAAAAAAAAAAACCCCTCAGCCCCCCGCGGGAAAAAATGTTGAAAGTTGAAAGTAACAAAGAGAAAGAGATCTAATTTATTTGGCAAAAAAAGAAAGGAAGAGAACTGACGTGCGAGTAAACGTAACCATGAATCTCCACCAAGGATTAGCGTTAGCTGGAAACGATGCCTCATTTCCAGAGAGAAATGGGAGACTGAGAAGTGGGAAGAAGAGATGTAGCTACGAGTTGGGGTGATTTATGAGTTCACCAATAAAATTCGATAAAAATTTAATTTAGATTAACTCAATTCTAACTCTACTCGACTCCTTAACAAATTGAATCGAGCAAAATTCGATTCGATAAGTTAGAGCTCATAATTTTTTTTAATAATTCTTTAAAAAAATTATTTTATTAAAAAAATTATTAATTTATTAATAAATAATTAAAAATATGATAAATTAATAATTTTTAATAAATAATAAAAAAATAGTAAATATTAATTAATATTTTACTATACTAAAAAATCAAACCCTATTTATTATTATAATGTATTTATAAATTGTTACTTTGAAAATGCTTAGTACATTCTTTTGATCAATTTTTTTGTTAAATTTATTAATTTATATTTATATTAAGATATGTATAGTGTATTAGTAAATTTTACTATAATTAAGAAAATAAAGTAAAAATGTTGGTATTTTAATGAGCAACGAGACAAGCATCGAGCTTAACAAGCAACGAAGCGAACTACGAGCATCGAGCTTAATGAGCAACGAGCATCGAGATTAATGAGCAACGAGCATCGAACTTAACAAGCAACGAGTCGAGCAATAAGTTATTTTAACGAGCACGAGTCGAGCAAAATTTTAAAGAGTTTAACAAGCAAATAAAAAATTTTAACGAGTACGAATCGAGCATAACCTAATTCACGACCGACTCACTCGATAAACACTACTAGCCACGAAAGTAGCAGTATAATGGGGAAGAGAGTGACAAAAGGCTCCTCGAATTAGAGTTCCGAAGGATACCAGCAGCCATTTTGAATCCCTTTAGACTTTGATCTGCTGTTAGAAAACGCGAATGTTAGTACAGCGAGTGGCGCTGGACAGATGGAGGATTTTGTTGCTGCCTGGAGAAGGGTTTTAGAGTGATTTAATAACAAAATGGCTCCTGGCCCAATAATCTCATATCAATATGTTTTTCTTGGCCAAAAATGAACTTGACCTTGCTCGACTCTAATCTATTCGTCTGTAAAACATCTTAAGATCTGATCGATATGAAATTTTGTTCAATAATAAAAATATATTAAATCTTAAATTTGTAACTGTCAAATTTGTACATGGCAGAGATAGGAACCATAAGGTTTAATGGAGTTATTAACGGCTCCTGTGCATCGGTGTTTAAAAAGGCGCAACTGAGACACGCCTAGGTGTTAAGGCGAGGCAAGGGTGAAGCGCCTAATTAAATCTAGGCAAGGCAATTTCAATGGAACGCAGTAAGGCAAGCTGAGGCATGGAGGTTCAATTTTTTTTTTGTTGTTTCGTCTTTTTTAGTTAATTTTTGTGCTAACACTATGTGCATAAGCTATTGTGAAGAAGATAATAACTGGTAATATGTTGCTACATTTTAGTTGTTACCTCTCCTTTCTCTTAATATCCTCCAACTTGGTTTGTATATATTTATGTACATGCATACATACATACACACATCAATCCATTGTTTCCATCTGTGGGTGAATTCCAAACATTGAGGGCCTAATGCTTTCTTTTCTGCTCATTTTTTATCTACAGTTGATGCTATACGCTCATATGCTTTGCTGTTTGTAGGTGGGTAAGCAAAGGGATTGGGGAAAAAACACAGTTCCTCTGTCATAGGTGTCGCTTGGCATCCTAATAATGCGCGTGTTTTCCCACTTCGCTGCATTTTGTATTTTTTTTCCAATTCTTGGTGTAGTTATATGGTGACTTTTTTATTCAACTTTATTCTATGAAGTGGAAAGTTAGCTTATGATAGGATTCATCCATCTTCATGTATTAAGGGGTCTGGTTTGACTCCCATGGTATTACAATGAGAAGAAAGAATTCAGGGAGAAGAATTTACAAAACTAAAGATGTTTAGGTAGAAACCTGACGAGATTAGAAGTCTGTTTTAATTTGTATTTTATGATCAGTGTTTAGGAGATAAGTATTTTGTAGATAAGAGTTTAGGAAAAAAGAAACCTAGTAAGACTCTAGTTTGTAACACCCATCCAATTTTATCAAGTTGTGTTTACATTGCATGAACTGTTAGTTTTTGCTTGACTATACAACTAGAAAAAAACATGTATGTATCTTTTATTTTAAAAAATGCGCCTTACTTCAACAAGGCACGCACCTTGCTCCTCATGCCTTGCGTCTTGGTTATAAAACCCCCATTGCTTTAGTGTGCCTTGCGCCCTTTTTAACACTGCTGTGCATTGGCTCCGATGATGCTGGAACTGGTGTCCTCCATGGTCCAGTTATCATGCTTGCTCTCGTGGTAGAGCACGATGTTCTTGCCATGGACTGTGCGATCAAAGACACCTACTAAATGACTTCTCTACTTGGAACGTTAAACGGATAGGGACATCCATAATTTACAACAAAAGGGAAGAAAAAAACTACTAAACACTTTCCACCGCATCCCCAGAAAGAAAGAAAGCTTATATTGTCTTCCCCTGTTGAAACACATTGGAGAGTCTACTTCTGAAACAGATATCAAGCAGGTGGCAGCTCCAGGGCAAAAGCAAAATGAATTATCAATGCACTTTTTAGCTCTGAAAATGCATTTACTTAAATGTACAAATGCAGCTCAACGCTCAAGCGACACAGTATAAACGAAAACACCAAGAAAAAGAATACAACTGGTGAATTCTGCTTAGTAAAGTGCTTCTATGTTCATCTTAAAATCAGGAGTAACCAAATCAATATAGTTCAAACAGATCCACATTGACTATATAATTCGATTGTAGTTGCTGTAAACAAAATGCATAAAATGCAAGAGGTAATTGGAAAGCAACTCCCAAATGACACTTTCAACTAGATTCTCCTACAATGTGATCTCGAGCAAAGGCTAATGCAAATGTTGTCCCAAAAGAAACCCTTGAATAGGAGGGTGACAGCAGAATATGACATCTAACTTCCATTAGAGCCCTAATACAAGCATCAAAGAGAACGGATAGGAGTGAAGGCCAAGTGCTTCTCAAATGATGCAGCTATTAGATTTAGAAACCCAATATTCAAGATCACGGGTCACGGCAATATGTTAATATCAAGGCTAGTAAAATGGCCATAACTAGAGCAGTTTAATATGTACATAGATGCTTCAATTTCATTTCAATCAAGTGTTTTAAAAGTACACCAATCATATAAGATATTTGCATTTCAAACGAAAAGTGAAATGAATACAAGGAAAACGAAACAGCAGAATGCAATAAATTCTGAGGAATATTTCTTTTATGAAACTTTACGTTTTTCATCAAGCTTTAACCGGTTCATCATCATCTTCAATATCCCAGTTCAAATCTTCATCTTCTTCAGCAGTACTCAGTCGCTTTCTCAGCTCAGTTCTATTGGTGGAGCTCGGGCTCCCATCATGAGTTCCTTTCTTATCATCAATGCTGCTGAGATCCTCAATTTCATCCCACTCAAGATCCTCCTCCTCCTCAGCCATTGAAGGATGGCTTGAAACCACTGAAAAGTCACTGTCTTTACCATTGCCACTACTAGGTTTAAGCTCCTCATTCTTGCCCTTCCCTTCAGAATCTACTTTCTCAACAGATTTCGCCACTGAATCATCCTTCCAATGGTCCTCCTCCTTCTTCAAATAAACTTTCTCAGACACCACATTTCCACCACTTGATTCATCATCATTTCCATTCCTTTCCACTCGTGGTTCCTCGACCGGATTCTTTTCCTTTACCTTCTTAACAACTTGATCCTTACTCTCCAATACAACACCTTTTTCAGCTTTCTCTTCCACAGTTTTATTCTCCGAAAAATCACCTTTTTCTGCCTTCTCTTCCACAGTTCCATCTTTTTCCTTCTTCTCCACATCTTCTTGCCTCTTTAAAGTCGCCTTGGGCATTACATTTCTCTCGTCCACCTCTTCTTCATCCTCATCAACATCCCAACTCAACTCCTCCTCCTCTTCCCTTGAAATTGCTCTCTTAACAAGCTTAACCCTCGCATCCTCAGCTTGCTTAAGCTTAAAAACCCTATAAAAATACCTACACCAAAAAGTCTCGTGATCAACCCCATTCGAAACACCAACAATCCTTTTATAAACACTCCCTATCTCTCCATTCTCTTCCATCAATCTCTCCATCTCTTCCTTCTTCTCTACCAAATCAAACCCAGATTTACACTTTTTATAATCCTCCAAATCCTCTGGTTCTTCAATATAAGTATTAATATCTCCTTGAATTGCCCTTACTTGAGCATCGAACCGACTGTACCGATTCGAGTTCAAGCTCCGCTGAGCAATCTGATTTTTGTCCTTGCTATCGGAGGAAGAGTAATCGGATTCGTTATCGGCAGCTAGTATTGCCTCCTTGCCTTGGTTGATGATCTGGGTCGTACCCTTTATCACTGTGTTCCCGAACTCATCAATGACTTGCCCTACGTTCCCTAACGAGCCCTGAGCTACCTCGATTTCCTTTTTGAGACCCATCCCGAATTCTTCGAGATCGCGACGGTAAGTTTCGATTACGAATTCGGATCTGGTTGCTATCGTTTGGAAAAGACCACCGAAGCTCCAGCCGGTAGGGTTAGGGTCGGGATCTGACAGTTTGGGGGAGGAATCAGGGGTGGGGTATTCAGCTCTGGAAGTATCGGAATCGGGTTGGAGTTGGGGTTTAGGAGGATCTGGATCATCGGCGAAAACTGATTTGAAGAAATCCATGATGAAAAATCTGTGTTAAGAATCGACTGAGATTTGGGGGATTATTTTCAACGAAATACGAAAAAGAAAGGGAAATGAAAATTATGGGAAAATATCAAAGATGTTTGTTAATTTTATGTTTCTGAATATCTGACACGATAATGGAACCAGGCTATTTGACGAGACCAATTTTCTTTAATATTTCTTTTTTTTTGATATTGTTTGATTAATATTTCTCGAAGTAACACTTTTTCTGTTGAGTTAGCGAAAGGCGCGTCTTCAGGGACGCGCTTTACCCGTGTTTTCGTTGAGTTGAGGAAGGCGCATCCCCAGGGACGCGCCTTCGCTGACTCGACTGCCACGTGTAGAAAGCGCATCCCCGGGGACGCGCCTTCCATTAAATACCATAAATGCCTCCATCCGTTTTCCCTAACTATCCCTCCTCCTCCCCTATATAAACCCCCCTCAACCCTCCCTCATTCTTCACACCAAAATCATATTCTCCTCTCTTATATAACTCAAATTCTCCAACTATTTGAGTTTTAAATTTGTTATTAGTGGTAAGAAATTTATTTTTATGTTAGTATTTTTTTAAATAGTTATTATATTTTATATTAATATATTTATGTGAATATTATTTTTTTATTAAAATAATATTTATATAATTATTATTTATTTAGAATTATTAATTTTTTTTGTTAATTATATTGTTTTGTCTACAGTTATAATGGAAAACGAAATGCTGTTGCGATTGGATATTTATCATATCTCCAGACATTTTAGCGATATGGTAATATTTTTTATAATTAATGTTAATATTTAAATTTATTTTTATTTTAAAGTTATTATGAATTTATATTATTTTTTTATTTTTTATAATGTATATTATTTAGGATACTGATCGTATTTTAGAGACTTTTATTAAAAATCCACGTATACCGACACCGGAACGTATTTTGTCATATTTGGCTTCTGCCGGGTTCGGGTATATTGCAACAATTATAGGCGGTTGCAAACTCGAATCTATCCTAATTTCTGCACTAATTGAGAGGTGGAGGCCCGAGACACACACTTTTCACCTTCCATGTGGAGAGGCCACAATTACATTGGAGGATGTCTCTATGCATCTGGGGCTTCCCGTCGACGGAAATATGATGTGTGGTATGGCGGATGGTGATTGGCAATCAATGTGTATTGATTATCTTGGAGCTGCTCCGCCAGAGTTTAATGGAGGTAGAATAGCTTTATCTTGGTTGAAAGCTAATTTTGAGGTTTTAAATGAAAATGCTTCAGATGATCAAGCAAAGGCATGTGCTCGGGCATATATTTTACGAATAATTGGAGGAATATTGATGCCCGACAAATCTCGCAACCAGGTGCATTGTATGTGGTTGCGGCATCTGATCGATTTTGATGAAGCTGTAAGATATAGTTGGGACGCTGCAGTTTTGGCATTTCTCTTTAGAGAAATGTGTCGGGCGACGAATTATAAGAAAACTGCTATCGGTGGATGTCTTCTGCTTCTACAATCATGGGTGTGGTTCCGCATGCCTTTCTTATGCCCGATCGTGAATGAACCATACGTATTCCCCCTTATTGTTGAGGTAATTTTCGAACTAAATTTTGATTTAAATATTTTTAATTAAATAGGGTTATATTTAGTTTATATTATAATTCATAGGTGGTCGATGAAAAGAAAGGACCATAAAAGTATACCTACTGGGTTAGAGGAAATTCGTTTACTTATTGATACGAAAGCTGGGTCTGAGGTATGTTTTTAAATTTGTTTAATTATTAATATTTTAATTTAAAATGCTAGATATAATTAGAATATTTTATTTATTTGAATTGTATATTTATATTTCAATTTCAGTGGATATCTTATGCGAGCGATGAAGTGAAAGCTTGCATCCCACCCCACCTTAGTGGGTCATTAGAGGTATAGATATCGGTTATACCTCTTATATGTTATGCTATTATTGAGTGGCATCCAGTTGATCGCGTGCTCCGTCAGTATGGTTGTACGCAATATATTCATGGAGCACCTAGGAATTTAGACGACGTGCATAACATAGATAGACGAGGAAAGAAAGATGTTAACTGGGTGGTGAGACACAGAGATTGGATTGCGCTTTGGGAGAACCGATATACACTGTTGGCCCCTCGACAATATTACGCTGAAACTGGTCATATGGTTACGGATAACTATATGGACTGGTTTAATGAAAATGGGAAGTTGTTTCTACTTTCGGCGGAAGCACGAGGGGTTAACATTCCTAGGCGCCGAGAAAGACGTCAACCGTCTCAATATCATCGTCCCCCGATGCGTGGACGGAGAGAAGGCGCTACCGGTTCTGCATCAGTCCCCACCACAACATCCTTATTCGTCAATGCCGCAGGGGTACATGCCCAGCCCTCCACTTCATATGCCAAGCCTACTAGTTTATATGTCATCTCCGCAGGGTTACATTCCGAGCCCGCAGGGTTACATTCCGAGCCCGCAGGGTTACATTCCTAGCCCGCCAGGTTACATGCCTAGCCCGTAGGGTTTTATACCATATGGAGGTGTATATACGACTATGTTTAATGATCCAACATATGGTTCATATGCATCTTATTTGGCTGGTGGTACTTCTCCGCAGACACCTTAAAGGGGGAGCGCCATTTACCAGTCACGACGTTGGTTAAAACGACTTATTTTCGTTTGGGTCAACTCTTTGCAAAGCTCGGTGGACAAGCTCTTACTTGGATGCAAAACGGACATATTTATCACCCAAGACTAGTAGTTGATTTACAGAAAAAAGTGGCTGCATCAAATGAGATGTTAGTTACAAATTTTTCTCGCACCCGTGAATTGTTTCGTGTAACCGAAATGCCACGTCCGCTGCAAGGGATTGAAGCTAACTCTTTCAGAGTTAATCTGCAAGAGAGGTGGTGCGATTGTGGTTTCTTTCAAGCACTCAAATATCCATGCTCTCATGTCATTGCTGCTTGCTCACATTCGCATTTGGACTACAAAAATTATGTTGATCCCGTATACCAACTTTCACAAGTATTCAAGGTATATGAATTTGAGTTTCCGCCCATAGGAAACGAAAGAGACCCAAATGAGATTCAAACTTAGCTTACAATTGTACCAGATCCATTGCTATTGAGGGACTCAGGTCGTCCAAAATCTACTAGAATACATTGTGATATGGATATTCGGGAGAAGTCAACAGAACAAAAACGATGTGGGCATTGTAGAACATCGGGCACAATAGAAAAAAATGTCCAGCTCTGTTATCATCATATAACCGTTAACTCTTATGTAATTAATTGTATTTAAATGAATGTTTTGTTTCTAATAATTTAATGTTATTGCATTTATATAATTTGTCAATGTATGTACACCTAAATAATTTTTTTAACTTTTAAATACATAAATATTTTTAATATATTTATTTAATATAATAATTAATATTATTAGTTATAATTATTTTTAAAATATAATAATAATTTCACCTTCTAAGTAGAGAAAAATATTAAATTAAACAAATTAAAAGTTATTAAAAAATTTATGTATACGATGACACATTTCATGTTCTGATTGGAATATTAAATTTATTAAATTAAATTTTCAATAAGACTAATTTCATAAAATATGTAAGTCTTGAAGATTAAATATGTAATTATACTAATTTATTAACTTATGCATCAATATTTTCGTTAAATATTGATATGAGATGACTAGATTGATAACATTTAAATAATTAACTGATAAAATTAATAGATCGATAATCAAAATCAAAAATAATAATATAACCATATGTGTAATATTATAATTTCATACATTTTTCCTATAACTACAATAAAGTCAAAACTGGTTTTCATATATTGTTATATCATATTAATGTAGATAATTCACTCTACCTTTAACACTCATTAACAAAATACATTTGATAATTCTTACATTATAATCGAAACATTTTACATAATATATTATTAATTTATAATAATAATAATAATAAAATATTTATTATTAAACAAAATACGTGGCAGTCGAGCTCAACAGAAATGGTGCTACTTTGGGAAATATTAATCAAACGGTGTCAGAAAAAGAATATTAAAGAAAATTGGTGTCAGTTATGTCAAATAGCCAATGGAACTATGTTAAAATGAGAAAATTAATCATTCTATTTAATTTTGCATGATCTGAGTTCATAATATTATATAAGAGAGACGGAGCTATAAGAAGAATAATTTATTTAAATATTTAATTTAAAATTTTAAAGGAGATAAAAATATAATTTTATTTAAATCTAAATTGAAAAGATTAAAACTAAAAGGATTATAACCATAGCTAAAATTATGTAAAAGGACAACTTACTTAAGTTGACCTTTGAAGTTGTTCTCCAATATCATTTCATTATTCCGATAAATTATTTGATCTAATTTGTTCTTACAATTTTCAATTCTGATGTACTCAATTTCTTTTTGTTATAGAAATTTTATGTAACAGTCTAACAACGTACCATTTAACATATAATTTAAAACTAAAAAAAATAAGTTTTTTTAATAAATAATTAAATAAAACAATAAAATATTTAGAAAATACATAATATTTTTAAAAATATTTTAGATTTAATTATTCTATCATATGAATTTTAGAAGAAAAAAATATAATAAGATAATTTACATCATAATTAGAAAGCTTAGAGACTAAATCGAGTTAAAAGAAATATCAAATACAAAAGTGATAACCTCATGTGCCAAAATACATTTAATCCCTACGTTCCGGCCTCATTAAATTCTTGGGTAAAGTACACAAATGGTCTTCCGACTATAAGATATTATTTTATTAAGTCTCTGACTATTAAAAATTATAAAATGACCACCTGATTATAAAATGTTACTTTGTTAAGTCCTTAAAAATTATAAAATAGTCACCCAACTGTTCATATGTTCCAAACTTCCATTTTCCGTTAAAAATTTGGCGACAACATGAGTTGAACGTTAATCTTCTAATCGAGATATGATCAAAACTGATCTCATAATCTCAAATGACTATCATATCCCAGTCAGCATATTAACGTCCATCTCAGGCTATCGTTAATTTTTTACGAAAACGAACAAATTTGGAGCATAATGAATAGTCGAGTGACCATTTTATAACTTTTAATATTCGAATGACCCAACAAAACAACACAGATATCATTTTATAACTTTTAATAAACGAATAACTCAACAAAACAATATCTTATAGTTGGGAGGCTATTTATATACTTTGCCCTAAATTCTTTAGGCAAGAAAACAAACTCAGTCTCATATCATATAATTTGGAACTTATTACTTATACATATTTTAATGATTTTGAGTAATTATATTTAGTTGGTTAAGTTATTTATCTTTATCTTTTATATTCCCATATGTTATGAGTTCTATATCTACTAGGAGTACTCTTTTTTCTTCCCCTCTCCTCTAGTAGGATTAGATTTAAGATTTGTCAAAAAAAAATTATTTCTTTGGGGTTTCGAGGAATGAGAGATTTCATTTGATTATAAATGTGTAAATGACATTAAAATAGAAAATGGATTCAGAAATCCAATGAGTGCATAAATATACAAAGCTAAGCTGGATGTAATCTTTATGTCATAGTAGTGTAATCTCGGCTCGAAAACGGGAAAGGCTCCATGACAGTGTTTATGAAGTATTATGGGAGGAGGTCGGTCTTCGAAAATTAAATGATACAAACAGCGGAATGGATTGATTCTTTCATGTTGCACTCACCTTAAAGGCTCTAAACACTTGATCCATGAACTTGATCTTGGGCATTGATGTTCGCATCATTAAAGCTCATCATGAGGTTCTTGAAAGCACTGGTCATCCCAATAATATGGGAACTTCAACTTTGCTGCAATGTGAGGCATGGACCAATCTTCATATATGAACCTAAATGCAAATTTGAAACAAAGCATCCTCGGCATTCATCAAAGAGATAAGAAAGGGAAAGAATCACAAGGAATGTATTTTCAGTTATTACAAGGAAATTTGTCGAAACTATAAGGGTTTTCAGGTTAAACGACGAACCCAATCTTTACCCAGTAATGTTCTCTAGATTCTAATTCGCATATAGTAACTTCAGCAACATCTTCAATTAGGCAGCATACATTATCAGATGGGATTGCAATCATGATGCATGTATGCTAAAATAGTCCTTCACTTTCTTAAACAATTAGCGATGGATGGATCGCGCTTTTGAGACACTTCTTCCTTTCTCTTAAAGTAGAAAGGGATGGTTAAGTTTCAGGGCAAGTAAATTCCCATCTTGACGAATTCGAATATAGCAGCTTTAATGACTAAAAGATCAAGGCAATGCCGAACCAGAGTGGGTACTTTCAGTTTGTTTAAGTTAAAGGTTCTGAAGAAGCAATTAGAAACTAGCATCCACTAACCACGAAAAGATTCGATGCAAAAGTGTCAACCAATAAACATTTAGAAGAGTGAGGCCATAGATAGTATCTATGGCTTTCAACTCGACAATGTTGAAGGCTGGAGAAAAGTTACATACAAGTTGATAGGAGGCCAAGATATTATCATGAGCATCTGCAAATCCTCGTGTTCGTTTGTATTCCAGACCTGCAATGCAACAAAGATGACGATCGATTGAAAATCAAGGAATGTCTATGAAATACCGAAATTCATCAAAGTGTCTGTCAAATAATCGGATCATCTTATTACAGGCTAACCCCAAGACAAAATAATCTATGTTTTGAGATTTCTATGCTTCTTAATATCATCACATTCATAATTGGGGGAATGCTTGTACCTGGTGGACATCATTGACAGGGATATGAAATGTGCTATTCGAAAATATAAAGTGCTCCTCTGGTTTTCAAGGGGACTTATGTGAACTCGAGGCGAGACATAGAGTGCCACTCCCCTTGAGAACAACAAAAAGTTCTTCACACGAGTGCCGATGGATTGGTGTACGTGACCCCGGTGCAAATGTTTGAAGCCAAACCTCAACCTAAGAAAACATCCGAATTCCGAAAAGTTATCACATCCATAATCCTACCATAGAAGGAGTTCAACATCTTCTATTCGCCTACTACATGAAAAAAAAAAAAACATACAGCCATTTCTGAAATTTCTAAAAAATGACTAAGCCAATTTATGAAAGGCGATATCATAAACCTAAAAGAACATCAAAAACCAAAGTGTAAGCAATTAACTTACTTCTTTCAATCCATGCAAGAGTGAACCGGAAACAGTTATATGGGATAAACATCCTCTTCCATAGTTATCCTGTGGAAGTTCAGCAATGTTCCTCCCCAGAGGTAACCCTGTATAAAAAAACAATATCATTTCACACGAAATCAACCATTAAAGAAAAGCACGGAAAAGAAAACTGAAGAATTCCTGGTAATCTTCTTAAATAAATCTCCCCATATCCAATAAATAGATCAAGAAAAGGCCAACAAACTGCTGCAATCTCCACTATGGTGCAAACTAAGACAACCCAGTATGAAAACTGGGAAAATTGGTTAAAGATCGAATCATTAAAACAGACTCAGATATCAAATTGGGTGGAAAAGGTTACCTTTGATGGAGCAATGAGAAGCTTCGAGAGTTTGAAAGAGTTGAACCAAGTTTAAGAAAAGGAAGCAGGAAACGAAGCAAGGTCCGACCATCTTCTCTTGTTTACTTTATGGCTGAAGCCTGGAATTGGTCTTTTATTTCTCCATTAAAAAAAGTAAAAATGAACTGATCTAAGGGCCCAAAACCCAAAGAGTGTTCCAATTGGGCCATAAACTATTTTTGACATATCATCACTACCCGCCACGTCAGAAAATATATTAGAAAAAAGTTTGAAATTAGATTTTTTTTTATTTTTTAAAAATAATTTATACTAACTGTGAGTTTAATTTTTAAAGGGACTGTTAATGTTTATTTCAGATTTAGAAATTTTAATTGTTGTCCGTTGATAATTAAAATAAAAATATATAATGATAAAAATATTATTAAAATTTAATTAAATAGTCATTTTTGTTATTTCTTTTAGAGTATTTTAGTTTTAATATTTTATTTTAAAATTAAAAAAAAATCTTTCTATAAATAAAAATCATTAGTTAACAAACTATTTAATCAAAAATTAAGAGTATTTTTTGAGATTATGCCGAAAATATTAATAACATTTTTGTCAAGAAAAATAATAATTAGGTAACACAAAATAGGAGAGAAGTGACACATTGGTGACTAATAATGTAGTTTACCCTTTATTATTTTTCTTCAGCTTCTCTTAAATCATCTCGCACTACTCTCTCATTGTCTACTGTCGCCGGCCGCCGGTATCCAATTTTTGCCCCAAAGATATCATCTCCAAACTCTCATTGACCTTCTCTTTTCACGCTACCAGATTGGGTATTCAATAAAATCCCTGAAAAGCTTAGATCTACGACCAAAGTTGCAGCTTCCACCTCACTAAAAGTCCCATTTCATCCGGTCCAAGCGAAATCCTCTCATAGTATGCTTTTTTTCTTCCCTTACTCTCCCTTTAATATAACATGGGCACAGAAATAGCTTAAAATTGTTTGAGACCGATTCTCTCTCAGTTATTTTTTTTAATTCAAGCTCTTTTCAGTGGGCATTTTTTTTATCATGTCTTTCATCCGTTTTGTTTTTCTCAGTATGAGGATAAAAGTTTATTTATTTTTATTTGAATCCTATTGTAGTGTGTATAGTTAACTTCTTGTTGTTGAATGGTTGTTCATTAGCGTATTTGTTAAAGGCTGTTCATCGGAGTATTGTATGATGTAATTTGCATTGGAGTTAAACTGTGTTATCAGTTTGATTTTCATTTCCATTATCACTAGCAGCATCTTCTTCCTTTTTCAAGTACAAATTTTGATTGAATTTTCTTATGTTCATACAGGTTTTGTTGAGATAGAGTCAACTTGAGAGGACATTGGGTTGTTTCTTATTGTTGTTCATAAGATGAATGAAAAGAATGATAGTGACGGTGGTGTTGCTTGCAAAGTAGGGACTTGTTCTATCACACCTCATGACAAATGTAGTAAGAACAAGAGAAAATTAGACGATCCCTCTTTACAGGGTCCAGTTATTCTTCCTTTGTCTATGAGTGAATTCCCTCCTTATGAATTAGCTCCGGAGATATTTCGAGGCCCTATAGTTGGACCATTGGAGGTAGGATCCTCCATGGGACCCCTTAGAGAAGATTTTGTACCTGCTGATTGGGATGATCCAATTGCTTGTCAGCTCGAGGAGTTACTGTTATCTAATTTGCACACGATTTTCCGAAATGCGATTAAAAAGATTGTAGAGTGTGGGTTTAAGGAGGACGTCACGGAAAAGGCAATTTCAAGGCACCTACTCTATCAAGGGGGTAAAAATCTTGTCTCAAATGTTGTGAATGATGCTTTGGCTTCCTTGAAGGAAGGGATAGAAGGTGATATTTCGAGTTATTTGTTTGAGGATTTTCAGCAGCTAGTGGTGTATACAATGCTGGAGATGATTAGCGTGCTTAGAGAGGTTCAACCATGTCTATCTATTGTGGAAGCAATGTGGTGGTTGTTAATGTTTGATCTTTACATTTCGGTGGCATGTGAAGTGGAAGGAGATATATTGAGAAATTTAGGTTGTTTGGAAGTCTCAGGTGAGAGCTCCTCTGAAACTCAAAATCCTGAAACCGTTATTCCTGTTTCGAATGAGCTCGGTGTTACAAAATCATCATTATCCTCTTAGAATTACCAGCCTGAAGCATTCAAATTTGGAAGTTTCCCTAATTTACCTAAACCCAAAAGTTTTCGTGCTTCTGAAGGGCTAACACCAGAGAAAGAGTTTTTGGCCTCTATAAGTGCTTATAGAGATAATGTCTTGATTACATCGATCTCTAAGGAAAAAACATTGAGTTGTAGAAAGGGGGCCCCCAAAAAGGAACTAGCTGCACTACGTCAAAAGTCCTTCAACATGGAAATTAACAGGACGGCTTATTGCAAAAGGTTTTAGAGCTGCGAAACTAGCTGCCTCTGGCAATGTTGTTGTTGAAAAGAGAATGAAGTCGCCATCTGAATTACTAGCTGTGCATACGAAAAATCCTTCATCAAAAATAGTTATGGAGGCTGTAGCTTTAGCTGATGAAAGTCATCATGTTTCAACTAATTTTTCACCTGATTTAATTGTGGCAGATGACTCTTCAACATTGCTGACTAAGGGTACTAAATCTGTAGTTCCAACCACAAATACCGGGTGCGCGCCATCATTATCTTTGGAAAATGAACCTGTTTCAAAGTCTGAAGGAGGAACTTCAAAATCTTCTAAGACACCTGAACACGGTGTAGAAAAGAAAGCTGCTTCAAAGGCCGAAGGCAGCTCTTCTATGTCTTCTAAGCCCTTTGAATACTATGCTGGAATTCCGTACAATGATTCTCTAGGAAAATACATCCCGCAAGATGAGAAGGATGATATAAGTTTGAAGTTTGTTCCAAGGCTAGAGGAACTGCAGAATGAAGTAGATAGATGGACTCAGTGGACCAATCAGAAGGTCATGCAAGCTGGCCGCAGGCTTAGCAAGGACCAAGCCGAACTTAAATCACTGAGGCAAGTGAAGGAAGAAGCAGAGCATCTCAAAAGGGAAAAGCAAATCATGGAGGAGAACACCATGAAGCGGTTGTCTGAGATGGAGTTTGCCTTGAACAACACAACTGATCAGGTTGAGGACGCTAACTCTACTGTTCAGAAGTTTGAGGTGGAACATTCCATGCTGAAGATGCAGATGGAGGCCGCTAAATCACAGGCTACAGCATCAGCTGCAAGTTGTCGAGAAGCATTAGAGAGAGAACAGAAGGCACTCAAGGATGTTCAGTCATGGGAAGGACTGAGAAGCTTGCTTCAGGAGGAGCTTGCATTGGAGAAGCAGAAGGCAGCAGAGCTGCAAAGGAAAGTAGGCAAGGCTAAAATATCTACAGCCAAATAGAGGTATGATTCTCAAACAAATTACTCGTTAACTTGCTAAATAAACCTTAATAAATATATAGTTTACACTTGCCTTATTAAGCCATCATATGGCTGTTAGTCTTGACTAAAGAGACTAGAAAGTTTATAGAATGGTAAGATTGAGGAGAATATAGAATATTGAATAAAATTCCTCTAAGAGAACACTAAAAAGTATAAAACTCTTTGAGAGACCATAAGAATTTGCAAAAATATGGTGTAGCAATCTTTAGTCTATAAGCCAATAGACAATCATTGATCATGCTAAACAGCAGATTGGGTTCAAATCATACAATCAGATACCATTAATTGTCAAATGTCTTATTCTTGGCAACTTCTCATTCTAAACATTCCATCTTCATTTATAGCTTGATGCATGAAGAGGCATAAGTGCCCTTAGCTGTTTATACCCTTATATAGATTAATTCTATTTACGTTGTATTTTTCTCATGAGAGATGGTTAAAAGTTGCAGATTACACGGAAAGAGGAGAAGGTGGCAAAGGAGAAAGTCCTTGCACAAGCTGCCTCCGTACAAAAGTAAATAGATCGTCTTGAAGCTGCAGCAAAAGTGGAGGAAGATAAGATCAAACTGAAAGCAGAAAAAGATATGCAGAAATACGGGGAGGAGATAAAAACACTTGAGACCAAGTTATCTGAGTTGGAGACGAGGCTGGATTCATCAAAAATAGCTGCACTTCGGGGAGGCATTGGTGGAAATGGCCAGAGCTCTTCTGTCAATGAGGTGAATCACGTTCCAAGCTTCTCTAAAATGGTGGTTGACATCAAGGATTATTCTGGTAGAAGAAGTTTGAAACACGAGCGTGAGTGCTTATCAGAAGAGAAGATAGTGGTATTCCTTCCATGTTCTCATCAGGTCCTATGCGTCAAATGCAATGAGCTCCACAAGAAACAACAGATGAAGGACTGCCCCGCTTGTAGGAGCCTGATCGATTGCCGCATATGTGCACGTTTTGCTAAGCCACGGGCTATGGCTCTCTGAACCTTTTTGCTTGACTAAGACCAGTGAGTTGATGGTGGATAGCTGAAAAGGGTCTTTTTGTTTGTTTTAGGATCCTTTGAATAGTTCATACCAGTAGCTCAAATTAAATAGAAAATTTATAGCTTACAGCCCTCTAATATAGTTTGTTCTTTTCCATATAAATGATATATGGTTTAGCTTTACATTACACCATCAAGTGTTCCTTAATTTTTAAACTCGTAGACTTCAAACATATTTTTTAACAAAGAATTCAAAGACTAAATTGAAATTTTCTGACACCTTAGAATAGTATATATGTAAAGTTGTAACTCAGAATTCAAAATCCAAATTATAATACTATTAAAATCAAACACCAATAATGAGTACAAAGAAAATACTGAAGAATTTAACATTTTCAGTGTTAAATAACTTCTCATTGGCAATTCATCTTATAGGAAAAATATAACAAGGCTCGATATATATCTGAAATATTTCTCAGTAGCTTTCTTTTGTGTAAAGAGATGCTGCCTTTGTGTTTATATCTCCTCCATTCTTTGATAAAATCTCATTCCCATTATAAAAAGATAACTTTATTACCCCAAACATATCATCCATTTTTGTTTGATTTTGAAAGCACCAGTAGACAGCAAGTGAGCATCCTTAATCTCTCGAGAAATAATCTGCTTCGTTTTCTTGATTCCCTATGCATTAATGGCTGCTTGAATTTGTTCCAAGGTTTTCCCTTTTGTTTCAGGTACCAATGTGACCACGAACAATATAGCAGCCGCATTGATTGCAGCATAAAGAATGAAGGTACCTACAACGAGAATCCACAAGAGTAACCGGTAATTTCACACAATTTTTTTTACTTCTTACTGGCAAAGTTTTCATTCTATTTTACCATAGGAGCTCCAGCTCATAAGGAAGTTGAAAGTGTAAGAAACTGCCCATGCACCGAACCAGTTCACCAGCGTCACGAGGCTTCCGGCCACTCCTTTGATATTTATAGGGAATATCTGCAACCAAATGCCATGGTTAGAGAGTTGAAGGATTAGTAAGTCGATTAGAATAATGTTAAAATCTTGCAGACATTTCTTTTTTGGTTACCTCAGACATTATAACCCAAGGAACTGCACCCATCCCAGCTGAAAAGGCACTTATGTATACCTGACGTCAATTAAGATTCATGTCAGAAATAACATAGAAGAAATAGTAAGCCATAGTTTGACAATGAACAGATCGAATGAGCATATGATTCGATTAAGTTACCAGTATGCCTGTTACAGCAAGAATAGGAACTGCATTGAGTGCTAAATTATGATCCTGATCGGCAAAGATAATCGAAATGTTAGTAATTATGACAACAGAGGGAAGTATATACAGTCAGATAATAGTTTGATATTTTAACCTTAAGATAGAATGAAATCCCAGATAGTATACAGCCGAGAACCAATCCTGTTGAAGAAACCTAAAATGAAAGAAACATTTGAGATCCATCTTCCATCCATGAAAGCAAAAGCAAATTGGCTAAGCAATTTAAGGACCTTACGACTGTTAAATTGTTCTTGTACTTACCAGTAATAGAGGCTTTCTTCCTGATCTATCGATCATGGTTGTGTTAAGGCCGGTGATGACAACCTGCAGAAACGATTGTTTTATGTTAGTTGTTTGCTAGGAAGAAGTGCATGGCTTTCAAGGGAAGGGAGAGATGAAACCTGAAGAATAGCATAAGTTATTGTCCCAACAGTGGCAGAAGATCCTGAGACATTTAAAGTACAAAAGCAGCAATGTTAATAATAGATAAGGCTTAAATGTGTAGGGCAGCAACTCAAAGGTTTTTTTACCTGCCGACTCGAAAATATTGCTGGTATAAAAGCAGATACCATTGATCCCTCCGAATTGTTGAAAGACCATTAATCCAACTCCTATCTGATCAAGATAAATACGTAGTAAAGAAACATTAAAGAAGACATAAGAGTCAAATGTTGTGATTGCTAATTGTTTAGAAAGAGTGATAGTTACAATGACTGAGCGTAAGTATCTTCGCTGAAACAAATCGAGCATTTTGGCTTTCGGAAGCCGTTCAAGAGTCTCTATATAGTCCTGTCAATCAACAAAATAAGTTAAAAACATTTTCTCTATAATGCTCAAGTCTATCTCAGTTTCACTCTTGGTTAGGATGATAGGTTTAGATTAAGAACCAGAATCTCAGCGGCCTCCTTTGAAATATCGGCATCCTTCCCACGAAGATCTTGTAGTGCAGCTTCGAATTCTTTTTCTCTTCCAATCTTTGCCTGCATAATATCTAAGGTTTTAATCTAACTCCCATTTAATGTTACTATAATTCAGGGTTAACAGAACCAAGGATTCCAATTCCGTCATATTTTCGGTGTCTATTTCTTACCAGCCATCTGGGAGACTCTGGAATGAAAAAGAGTCCAAAGAGCAGAATTGCACAAGGAATAAGTCCTGCAAATCACTCTACTTGTGAGTCTCAGCTTGTGTTTTGTAGCTTTCCAAGAACATTCAAACTTTAGCATGGTTTTGGCATAAGAATGTTAGCTTAGCACTTTTACCTGTCAGTGCTAAAGTCCTCCATTTTAGAACTGTCCCTATTATGAAGGCAACAGATACTCCGGAGCAGATCATAAGCTGTAGAATAAGATTATTCAGATAAAACTGAGTGCATATGTATTTCGTTGCTTTTAATATCTTTACGCATTTCTATTGCACATTCAGGAAACTGATGATTGTTCAGATATTTACATTCATGAATCCAGTAAGTGATGATGATACTAAGTGCTGCACTTGGTTACCTGATTTACTGTCGTTAGAGCTCCTCGAAGATTTTTAGGTGCGATTTCAGCTATAAATACCGGTACCTTGTCATACATTCAACAAAGGCATCATGGTTGTTAGGAACAAGTAATTGTAGAATCGAAGAAGCAGTTCGAAAGTGAAATCCTTGACGAGATAGGAACTCACTACATATGAGAAGACTCCCATTCCATATCCGGTTGCCAGTCTTCCAATGTCCAAAACCAAAGCTCCCTTTCGTGTTCAATCAAGAGAGTAAAAAGGATTATTAAGTCGCAGTTCTGCATAATTGTCTCTGGTTAATCTGCAGCTTAAGCAATGGCAAATTTAAAGGTGGATAACTAAAAACCTGAGCGAAATATATAGCAAGCCACCCTCCAAGACAAAATCCAGCTGCTGTTCTCATTGCCTGCACAATGTACATGTTTAGTAATGAAATTGATGTTACTTCAGGGTTATCTATACAGAAAGTGTTGGACGAAATAGCAGTTTTAGCTTGCATATTGATCTATGATTTCTCGACTTACCCCTTTCCGACCGACAAAATCAGCTATCTTTCCACTTGTGATTGCACCAATCATTGCACCAAAAGTCAATATAGAACCAAACACTGAGTACTGCACATTCAAAGGTCAACTGCATCAGTGTGAAGTTGCTTCTGTTAGTGAAAAATGAACATACCAATTGTGTCAATGAGAAATACTAGCTTTAGCTTTGGCTAATCTTGTAAGCATCAAGAACATGTTCGAATTTACTGGACAATACATGTCGATAACGTTCGATATAAATCGATATATTCAATTCGAATACCTCTGCTAGAGTCAGAGAAAGATCATTCCTGATGGCAGCCTGAGTTGGTGACGAATACCCTGCCTGGAAATGACTTGAATTTTAAGATTATAACTCGTAGAATAAATATTACAAGCAAGTTGAGGTCATTATAAGAGACTTACACAGGATCCAAACTCAAACGAGCCACACACTGCAACAAAGGTGCTGAAGTAAACCTTCCATAGACTTGCGTTGGTGCTCGTTTGATCCGTATATTCGACTTCCTTATCGGCCATATCGTTATCTTCTTGCAAGAGAGGTAGACTCACCTCTTCGCCATCACCATGGTTACCTCTCTCAATATCCTCTTTGATGGCCATGGTCTCCTTTAGTTCTGTATTTAACTTTTGTGTAGACTGCTGCAAATGGAAAAGAGAAGAAGCTTGAAGCAATATATGTTCCAAGTTGAAGAAGATAATGGGGGGAAAAATGGGAATACAGCGAACCTTTCAATTTTCACAAGGGAAATTGGAAAGAATTCCCTGTTCTTGCCAAATTTACCACGTTTGTTTCTTTAATGTATTGAAAGCCACATCCCAGAATATGCTGTTGCTAGCTGTTTTCTTCCTTCAGCGGCTCGGTCACATTGCAGATCCAAAAATATATTTGAGGATGTAGTTACATGTATATTAATAACGTAAAATTTTACGAGATGAAAATAATTAATAAAATAGATAATTATTAAAAAAAAAATTCAGATTTCAGAATAGATCTGCCACTGCTCCATGACGTTGCTCGTTAAAATGTACATACAAGTGGACGAAGCTATGTTGGTATGCATGAAATGGAATTTTAACATAGATATACAACAGACAAGATCCGTTTTACGATTTATATTCGAGATTAATGGTCGTTTTTTCCTCAACAGAATCGTTTCTAAAAACTCGATGAGAAACACTTATTACTATTAAAATTACTGATTATTGACAATGAGTAGCCGCCATATGAGGTCCATGGCAGCTCAGTTTCATCCTATAGACAATATGGTCTTTTCCAAATCTCTGTCTTTGTGGTTAGCATGTTCTGCAACTTGTCTCTTTGATTACCACTTAGACCTACCGCGACAGATATGCTTTCAGCCTTGAAGTAGTTTGTTTCTCTTTTTACTTCGTTGTTACAATAAAACCCTCTCTCTCTCCAATAATGGAGGTTTTGTTTTGTACGATTGAGCAGTTGCCATTTTTAAAATTCAGGAGCTACCAGTTTTAATGAAATGACCGGTGGTTCGAATTCTACTGTGTTTTGCCTTGAAGATTTTATCCAAAGAAAGATTCTAATTCTGACTTTAATACTTATTCTTTAATTTAGCATAATTTGATCATCATCTATTTTAATTTAGCAAAATTTGATCGTCTAGAATTTTTTAACTCGACCCATTTAGATCGAATATTCACACCTAATGAATGAAAAAAATTAAATTAAGAGGATCGAATGTATAATAAATTTACGTAATATTTAATCTAAATCTATAAATCAAATATAAATAATTATAAAAAAAGACAAACTCATCTTCAATCAGGAAAAAAATAAACAATTAATTAAACAAAAAGTTAAGGAGATGACCATGAAAGTAATTAAAGAAGATAAGAAATGCTTTGTTTAGAAGTAGTTGTGTTCAATCAGAACACTATGAATTAGGTAAAAACATCATTGTTGACACGTAATTTTGGGATTACCAGTGACAGGTGCACCTGATGTTTGAGATATGTTCTTCTAAGATAAGAAACTAATGGTATAAATATATATAGGTATTTCATATTTGTTACATTTTCAAGCTTTGATATGGGGGGTGGATGGAGAATATTGATTTTTATATTCTGATTTGGTAATTTCGTCTCTTTGAAAGCATGCGATTATATAGATCAGAAATGGAGGACCCAAAATTAATTCCCATAAATGTGCAAACAAACGGTAAAATTACAGTACAGGTCTTTGTATTATAGTGTAATCTGTAGAGTGCATTTTTCTCCCAATACTTGGAAAATAAATACAAAGGACATAACAAAATGATAGTTTTTTTGTCGCAGCGAATTCTTTTATTTCTTTTTTTAATAAATTTAACACTTCTATGTTTTAAAATTGTTTCATTTAAAGTGACATTTTAAAAAGTTTAATAATTTTTAAAAGGTATAGTTTCTTTTTATTTTTTTCTTAGCTTGTTTAAAAAAACTGTAAATTCTAAATGAGTAAATTATTTTGCACCATAAACTTTATAATATTTTTTCCAAAATTTCGTAAAAAATCAACATGAGATAATTTGTTTTTGGTTACCTTTCTGATTTCTAAGGTTTCATCCTAATTAATCCGGATCGATCTGGATTGCACATCTAACTTTAGTGGGTGAGTCTCTCAATAGAAATTTTCTGCATACATACAGAAGAACTTGAACTCGAACGAAGAGAATATTAATTTTATAAAGTGGACTTAATTAAATAATATCGTATTAATTTAAAATAATATATGACAGTGTGGTCATCTTAAAAACTCAAATAATCATATTAATTAGTGAATTATATCATATTTTAAATAATATAATATTATTTAATTAAATTCATTTTATTTATAAAAATAATAATTATTATAACATATATATAAAAAAGGATGATCAACGAGCCTTGTATCCGTGGGATGGGCTTAGGAAGGATAAAATACCTTGGACTGTAAAACAGAAAAGACTGGGTCCAAAATTGAAGGATTTCCCCTTTTTTAGCACTAATGACTAAACTGTAAACTGAACACTACACTAGAAGTTACATTTTTAATTCGGAATTTTGAAAATCCTTCCTTTCAAATAAATAAACTTGAACAGTCGGCTGGTCTATTTAAGGACTCAATTTCCTGATTGTTTAAGCTTATCGGGTATAAATTCAGGTCAGGTCTTCAAGAAATTATTATTACCAGCCACCGTTTTTTTGCTTCTCCTAGTCAACTTTAAGACAATTCGAATTCACGTTCAACATAGTTGCTTCACAGTATTGTTGGTCAAGTCTAAGGTAAGAAACTTCAGACAGAAGAAAAACTACCCTCAAGCCGTCTTATGAGAATCTGCCTCATCAAATGCATATTCAGTCAACCATGTTCAGTTCAAACTACGGCTGTTGCAACCGCAAAGATGCTTCCTTGTTCATATCAGCTGCAGCATTGCGCTGCTCCGGGTAACTATTCTGTGTCCAAAAGGCGCATTTGATGCATACTTCATCAGGGGTACTATATGGGAATGTAATTGCCCAACGACACTCCTAACACATGAAATTTAAGAGAACGAAATATATCCGTTTTGGACACATGGTCATTTATGACAGCAAAACCTGAGTCCGACTAAGATACTCGGTTCTGATGGCAAAACCCGAGTCCGACTACCATAACGACATACAATGCAGATGCAGCAAATTATCTGTCGAAGCTTAGACCGGAACTGGTTACAGCAGTTCTACAACATGCCATACATATTCTAATGTAGTAGCTATTAATTATGCAGATGTAACAGAACAATGCAAACAGTTGCAAATCAAGCAGCACTCAAATTCTTGTAATAACCTTGTATTCTTGAGACCAAAACTCAATGCCACAGGTTGGAAAAAAAACATGACATATATATGTATATACGAGGAATTTTCAGAAAAAGAAACAATGAAACATCATTTGTTGAACAAATCAATTTGATGTTCCAGAGAAAGAAGTTACTGTACTTACAGATGTGGCATGCAACTGTATGCCCCATTTTGAATTCAAATGAAATTAATTTGATTCTGAAACTGGAGTATATTTACAAACAACATATGCAATTAAAAATCGAGGTGAGCATACGGATGAGGGAACCACCGCTGGAGAGTTCAATGATCCAATATGTTAATGTTGTGCTTGAAAAAGATTTTGTATTCAATTGCTCGAACTTAAACCTTCCTCTTCATGGCCGGAGTGATGACTACTTTCATAAGTAAACATCCGATAACCTGAACCAGAGAACTGACCCGAGCCATTACTGCTTATCAATCTTTGGATGTCATCGATTTGAGCTACAAGGGGAATTGGCCGCTCAGGGATTGAGGGAACCGAAATGTCTGTTTCCAACATTTTTACAACCTGGTCCATGGTCGGCCGGCATTGTAACTCCGGATGTGAGCAAAGGACCGCGATCAACACGTACTTCTCGAGAACCTCTGGTGGCCCCAACTCAGGTATGCCATCTTCGATAACATCCAAAGCTCTCTCGGCCTTCACCAATGACCATGCCCAATCTGCCACCAAAGAAGGCTGGTTATCATCATCCATTACGAGCGCCTTCTTTCCACTCAACAGCTCAAGAAGCACTACGCCGAAGCTATACACATCGCTTCTCTCGGTCAATTGACCATACAACGCATACTCAGGGGCAACATACCCCATTGTTCCAGCTACCCTAGTGCTCAAATGTGTCATCCCCTCTGGTGTGAACTTTGCGAGACCGAAATCCGCTACCTTGGCCTCGAACTTGTCATCCAAAAGTATATTACTAGCTTTGATATCCCTATGAATGATTGCAGGCTGGGCCCCGTAATGCAAATAAGCCAGCCCCCTAGCTGTTCCTAACGCAATCTTTTGTCGAATTGGCCAACTGAGTTTCCTTTCCATGGAACCAAACAAATGGTCATACAAACTCCCATTTTTCATTAAATCACAAACGATTATCCTCTGGTGACCTTCCATGGTGGTGGTGGCCGTACAATATCCTCTCAAAGCCACGAGATTCACATGCCTAACACTGGCGATAACCTCGACTTCATGCGTGAAATTGGCATCGCCGACAGCAGAACAGTTCTTGAACCTTTTTAAAGCAACCTCGGAGCCATCGGATAAGTAGCCTTTGTAGACATTCCCATAGCCTCCTCTCCCAATGATGTTGTCTCTCGAGAAATTCCTAGTAGCTTCCTTGATTTCATCGAAAGTAAAGTGAAGCAAATTGGTGCTTTCAGTGATGGAACCCAATCCAGAACCACCCAAGCTACCCAGCTCGAGGCTCCTGATTCTATCTCTCCCTTTCTTCCTCTTGGAAGAAACTTGGTACTTTCTATAAGCAAACCAAGACCCACCAATCAAAAGAGCTAAACCAACAGCGACACCAATCAAAACACCCAAAATCAAACCTATTCTGCTACTCCCACGATTACTATTATTGCCAGGCCCAATCGAGAACAAACAAGAGGCGGTGTCTACATCAGTTGGTCCGGGTAATTAGCAAAAGCAGCAGCGTAAATAGAAGGGTATGCAGTGCAGTCAGACACGTTCGCGGTTGAATTATCTGCCAAGTACAGAGCTTGCACATTGGCCAAGCTTCGAGTACAGGAAGCACAAGCCGAACCCTGCAATGACTGGTTACAATTCGAGACGACGTCGGATAAGGTGGAGTTGGGGATCAGAGCTTCGAAGCTGGATTTGGTGGTTAAGTTCAAGCAACCTTGAGAGATCCAAGCGGTTTGGAAACCGCAGGAGGAACGCATGTCGAAGATGGGGTGGAGGGATTGGTACGTTTGCCAACAGGACTCGGCGGTGTCCAAGGGAGGGAAGAAGGATGAGGTGCGTTTAAGGTAGTCAGAGAGGACGAGGCGGAGGCCCTGGAGGACGTAGTGGCACTCCATGGAGGTGTTGAGGCGGGGCCTGGGGTTGGGGATGAGCGGGCGGAGGACGGTGAAGTTTAAAGGACATGATAGGTTGTTGGTTTGAGAAAGGCATAGTGTGAAGAAAGTTGAGATGAAGAAGAGAATATGGTGGAAGTGGAGGGACATCTGGGAAGGAAAGGGGAATTGTTGTTTTAGCTATTAGCTACCATATAATTGATGGAGCGAAGTTGGAGTTGTTGAGAGGGCAGAGTTTTGACTTGGAAAAATAAGTGGATTATTATTTAATTTGATATACAGATTAAATTATATCTAAATAAAATTAATAATGTAGTGATGATTTTTTTTATAGAAACCATTAATTTTATTAAAAATAAAAAATATATAGATTACAATGAATGTTTAGGACTATAATCGTGAACTAAACATATAATAAAAATATTTTTTTAAATACAATAAAAATAGTCACTTAAGATCGCATGAGGATCATATAAGAAAAATATTAAAAAATTTAACCAAATAAACTTGAAGAAAATATAGATACAATCAGATATAACTACATCGGCGAACAAATCACAAAAGGAGATGGAAGTATTGAAAGATCACCAATAAACCGTAAATCAGAATCGAACGATATAAAAATACTATCCACGAATGTAAATAATGTATCCAAATCCAATATGAGGGTCGGAAGCAGGGAAGATCAGTATAATAACAAATAAACATCATCTTGATCAGTATTGGGTAATGTCAAATGCAACCCTGAAAAAATAGATAAATAAAAACAACGGCTAAACGACCGTAAATGTGTTATAAAGAAGAGAAAAGCATGTCCTAAAAAAGAAGAAGATGTGTCATAAAGACATAATTATTAAAAATAAAATACAAAAAAATAAAGGATATGAGGGTTAACGATTAGCACAAATGATGGTGTCGTCCTCGATCACAAAGATAAAGAAAATAAAAAACTAACAATGGTTAAAGAAAAAATAAAGAAAATAGGACAAACCCTAATTCATGCAATAATAAAAGTTAATAACTCGTATAAGATATAGTGAAAATTATTTTTTAAACTATATATTGAAAATTATTTTTTAAACTAGGATCTTTATTATAAGAGAAAATCGCATCAGTGACCAAAAAAAAGTTATAATATACGATTTTAACCAACTTTTTTTGGATTTGCCAAAATGACCAACAAAATCGCAACGCGATCCCCAGAATCGTAAATCAGTTTCCAAAATCGCAACACGATTCTTGAAAATCGCAATGCGATAGTCAAATTCGCATTGCGATTTTCCAAAATCGCAACGCGAATATGAAAATCGCAACGCGAACACATAAATCGCAATGCGTATCCGTAAATCGCAACGTGTATCCGTAAATCGCAACGCGTATGGGTAAATCGCAATGCGTATTCGTATATCGCAACGCGTATCGGTAAATCGCAACGATAATACATAAAATCGCAACGCGTATCCGTAAATCGCAACGCGATATTTAAAGCGCCATTATAATCGCTACGCGTATTTTATTTTCAAATTACAAAAACGAATATTAAGACAAAATCCCGTAATCGCAACTCATAACCTAAAACCTAAAATCACAACTCAGTCCCATCTCCATCTCTCACTCTCTACGGCGAAGAAATCCGTCCCCATCTCCGAAGATTTCCGTCCCCATCTCCGGCGAAATCCCTCACAACCATTCACGGTCAGAAATCCCTCACAATATTCAGAAATGGAAAATCAACCTCCGAGGGTTAGTTTTTTTAATTATTTTTATTTTGAAATGTTTGCATTATTGTAGGTTTTTCATATTGAAACTGATGATAAGTTTACTGGTCATTTCAATAATAGATTAACCATTTCACTTAGATTTCATTTTGCGTTACGATTCTCTCGTTGCGATTTTCATTTCGCGTTGCTATTCTCTCGTTGCGATTTTCAAGTTAGTATTTGTCTTTGTCTTTGTTCTGTCTTTTGGTTGAAGTAATGCAATCCATTCAAGTTTCAATTTGCAGAAGAGTCGCAACGAGATAAATGAAAATCGCAACGAGAGAATGACTGTCGCAACGAGAGAAATGAAAATCGCAACGAGAGAATCGCAAAGCGATATGAAAATCGCAACGAGAGAATCGCAACGCGAAACCAAAATCGCATTGCGATTTTCATTTCGCGTTGCGATTCTCTCGTTGCGATTTTCATTTCGCGTTGCGATTCTCTCGTTGCGATTGTCATTTCGCGTTGCGATTCTCTCGTTGCGATTTTCATTTCAACCAAAAGACAAAACAGTATTGCAAATTTTAGTTTCAAGAATAAACTACTACTTTTTATGTTTATTGTTTTTGGTATATCTTCACAGTGTAGTTTTTGGTATATCTAACTTGGTATGTTTATTGTTTTTGTAGAAATTTTTTTCGGCTCAATTGACCTTGAGAAATAAAGTCAGCCTGGCCACTACAATTGCTTCGAAGCTTTCACCTGCTCAAAGACAATTGTTTGAGGAAACCTGCTTCGGGCCATGGCTGAGAGTACAGCATCCGGGTGGAGATGCTAATTTGACCCATTTGTGGCTTCAGACCATGACATCAAATCTACCCGACAGTATACAACGTGGTGAGGAAGAGATATGGTTTCATTTTCCACCAGCGTATACTTGCTTTGGGCGGAAGGAGTTCTGCTTAATCACTGGTCTACGATTCGGACACGATGATGTAGGCCGGTACACTCGTCATATCGCCCGCCCATCATGGTTATCCCGGGTTTTTCCGGATGAGTCAATGGAGAAGCCGAACCTACATGTCGACGACCTGAAGAAATTGTTTAATAAGAAAGCTGGTTTCACTCGGATGGATGACGTCGATGTTGTCCGAGTATGCCTTCTACTACTTGTGTATGCCGGCTTTTTAGGCAGAGAGGCCAGACAACCTATTCATCGGGAGCTAATAATATTGGTAGAGGACCTGAATGCATGAAATCTGTTTCCGTGGGGTTCGTATATATGGAAAGCTACCTGGACTAAGTTGTCGTCTGCCTTTGATGACCGCAAAAGTTTGCGGGGCGATGGGTCCAAATACACTTTGTCAGGCTTTGTTTGGGCCTTTAAGGTAAGAATTTCTATATAATGTTTCTAAAATTATAATTAATTATTTAACAATTACTAATTTTGTTATTATATTGTTTGTAGATTTGGATATTCGAGGCTTTCCCCAGCATGCGTACATATGCAATAAAAACGTCAAATGATATTCCCAGGGCTATTTCCTGGAAGAGGAAAACTCTGTTGGATTGGGAAGACTTAATACCATATGCGACAATAAATAATGTAAGTTAACACAAATACTTTCATATAATATATAAACAAGTTATTAATAGTAGACGTTTAACTTTTTTTGAGTTTTTATATTTAGGAGGCCAACATTCCATTACAAAGACTGACACCCACGGAGGAAGAGCTTGCCACTGATTGGTGGCAAGCTAGTCAGAGTTTTTTTGATGGCACGGATGATGAGCAGCATCCACTTCCTCCAATTCGAGAGCCATCACCTCACCTAGAGCCATCACCCGATCGACCCGACTATACACCTCTAGAACGAGAGCCATCACCTATCCCGTCACATCATCGAGCCTCTTCTCCACCATCACCTCATGATAGGCGACCGGCAAAGATGCCACGACTCCTATCTCCCTGTTCTCCACCTCCACCTCAACGGGATGAGTCAAGGGAGTTACGTGATGAGGTCAATGCCTTGCGTGAGGAGATCGGTACTCTACGCGATAACGATGGTGCATGGCGTGTGGAGGTGTCAACTTTACGTGGTGAGGTTGCCGCTCTACGTGAGATGATAGTATCGTTGCAGAATGAGGTTCATACTCTACACAACGAGGTAAGTTTAAGATTTTCCATATTTAACTTAATGATAAATTTACTCGTAATTTCACTTAGATTAGCCATTTCACTTAGATTGCTTAGTAAATTTATTCGGTTGCTGCCAATTCTGCTAAACTGTGTATTCTTTAACACTGTGAAATAGTATTTGTCTTTGTTTTGTCTTTTGGTTGAAAGTAAATTTGTTCGGTTGCTGCCAATTCTGCTAAACTGTGTATTCTTTAACACTGTGAAATAGTATTTGTCTTTGTTTTGTCTTTTGGTTGAAAGTAAATTTGTTCGGTTGCTGCCAATTCTGCTAAACTGTGTATTCTTTAACACTGTGAAATAGTATTTGTCTTTGTTTTGTCTTTTGGTTGAAAGTAAATTTGTTCGGTTGCTGCCAATTCTGCTAAACTGTGTATTCTTTAACACTGTGAAATAGTATTTGTCTTTGTTTTGTCTTTTGGTTGAAGTAATGCAATCCATTCAAGTTTCAATTTGCAGAAGAAGAAATAGTTTACTTTCGCAACACGAAACTTAAAATCGCAACGCGAAATGAAAATCGCAACGACAGAATCGCAACGCGAAACCAAAATCGCAACGACAAGATCGCAACGCGAAACCAAAATCGCATTGCGATTTTCATTTCGCGTTGCGATTCTTTCGTTGCGATTTTCATTTCGCGTTGCGATTCTGTCGTTGCGATTTTCATTTCGCGTTGCGATTTTGGTTTCGCGTTGCGATTTTAAGTTTCGTGTTGCGAAAGTAAACTATTTCTTCTTCTGCAAATTGAAACTTGAATGGATTGCATTACTTCAACCAATAGACAAAATAAAGACAAATACTAACTTCAGGGTATTAGTTTGAAACATATTTTTCTTTGTTATCTGATGCATTTTGTGAACTATGATAGAATAATGACTTGGGTGAATACAATGCAAGTTTGAAACATATTTGTCTTTGTTTTCACTGTTTAAATATCATGTCTGTTTATTTACTGATTTTTGTATTTAATTATTTAGCGGCCCGATAGAGTGGATGCTTTACGTCGGGTTATGCTTGCACGACGGAGTTCACGCATCAGACAGCGTGCACGTGCTATTAAGTCTCCGTACACCCCAATAGTGCGAAGACACCGCAAGAAGAAGCCCGACTCGCCTGTCATCCCTCAAGAGTCCACTCCTATCGTTGAAGAGGCCCCCCCTATCATTCCTCGAGAGTCCCCTCCCACCGTTCAAGAGGCCACTGTCATCATTGAAGAGGTCCCTCCCACCATTCAAGAGCCCGATTCACATGGCGTCATATGTAGGCTTCTTGAGAAACCCTCTGACGTGCCGGACATGATGGATTCAAGTTGGCTCTCGTATGAGTTACCGGCCAGTACCATACCGGTATCTGAAGAGGAGAGGGAACAACTACCGGACACAATTCTGGATAACACCCTTTGGGCTAAGACCGCTGTTGATTTTTATCTACATGAGCAGAGCCAGGGGTGTTTCACTGACATATGCAAGCTCACCGATGATATCTATTTGTTGCTTGATCGGTCTTGGTGGGGCGTATTATTAGGGGTCGAAGACAATGGCTATTTCGATGGGGGGTAAGTCTTATATTTTTCTTATATTTCAATTTGATTAATTTTTTTTTAAATTTATGTAAGTCACTAATATATGTCTTTTTTTGTAAAACAGCATATCGATGCGTGGGTGACACGTCTTCTAATAATAAGAAAACTTAAGAAAAATAAAAATATACGATATACAATTATGCCGACGTCTTTTCACGCCGTTCACTTGAAGAATGCACGAGATGAATCATTTGATTTGGGCAATGGACAAGCTAAACTTTATCCTGCATGGTGGGAGGTCGATAAGGTTAGTATTTATTTTAGATTGAGTTTAAAGGTTTTATGAAATAAGTGCGCAAATGAATTTAACAATTACTTATGATTGCAGGTGTTTATCCCTGTTTTGGAACGTAAACATTGGATTCTCGTCGAGCTTCAGCTACCATCCCTTAAGACAATAGTGTATGACAGCATGATAAATTACATATCATTGGCTGATTTAAGAGATGTTATTAAGGGATGGAGCTCTCATTTGGCTAAATTCTTGGATGCGATCAATTATTGGACTCGTTCTGGAAACAAGAAGCCAAAGAAGCTCAATATTACAGTTATTAGAGACGAGACCGCGCCACAACAAACGAGCGGAGCCAGAGGAGATTGTGGTCCTCTCGTATGCTTGGCGTTGGAGCGTTTGACGACGGGAAGCATCAAGTATCTACCTCCCACCGATAGAGATAAAGCTGCAGTAGGCTTGTGGTTTCGGCATTATATGGCTAAATCGATATATACGAGACGCTGCCTACCTGCATCCGCGTTATAAAAATGTCCATAAACAATTGGTAAGTTTATATACTTTTGGTTTGAAAATGTTTGGTTAAGTACCTAGAATTCAATAATTTGTTGTTTGTAGGTTTTAGATGTGTAGAAAGTGTTGTTTGAACAAATGTTTGGTTTCTGCAGGTTAATCTCAGAAGTGAACTGCGTGAAAATGATGTCGAGCTGCAAAAGTTGATTCAATAGTTTAATTGATTGTTTTTTGATTGTTTAATTGATTTGTAAAGTTGATTCAATAGTAGATGATCAGAAATAAGAATTATTGCTTATTTTTTGATTGTTTAATTGATTTGTAAAAGATGATTTGTAAAAGATGATTTGTAAAAGTTGATTTGTGTAATTGATGCGAACATAATTCTTATTTGTGCTTGTTTAATTGATTGAAATGTAATGGTTGATTTTGTTGATTTCAATCTGCATTATGTTGAAGGCAAAAATGACTATCGCAATGCGAAATGAAAATCGCAATGCGAAATGAAAATCGCAATGAGAGAATCGCAATGCGAAATGAAAATCGCAATGCGGAAATGAAAATCGCAACGAGAGAACCGCAATGCGTTTATAATTTCGCATTGCGATTCTCTCGTTGCGATTTTCATTTCGCATTGCGATTTTCATTTCGCATTGCGATTCTCTCGTTGCGATTTTCATTTCCGTATTGCGATTTTCATTTCGCATTGCGATTCTATCGTTGCGATTTTCATTTCGCATTGCGATTTTCATTTCGCATTGCGATTCTCTCGTTGCGATTTTCATTTCGCATTGCGATTTTCATGTTGGGATTTTCATTTCGCGTTGCGATTGTAATTTCCGTGTTGCGATAGTCAAATGCATGCCTAATAGTGATAACAACTGAATAACAAGAGTTGGTTAAGTCAAAATGGTTGGCCTGAGTCATTAATTCAACTGAAAATGTTAAAAGTTCACACATAAAATCCACATAATACAACGTTTGCATTTAAAAATCACCTAAGTTAACAGTCCCAAAAGGTGAAGCCAATTGTGATTGGGATTTTAAAGATGATTGCCTTTTGCTTGACACCATATGAGCTTTGGATTTTGATGAGGATCCATATTTTGGTAGAGGAAAAGATGATTTTGATGGCACTGGTGATCCACATATCAACCTTGTATGACCACTTTCCTTGCACCGACTACATGTCGATCTCTTCTTCTCTTCACCCTTAGACGGTATACGATCGTGACTTTTTGGTCGGCCAGGTAGCCTTCTGTCCATGGCTGGTGGCAAAACTTTTGTAAAGACAATTTTAGTTGAAGATTCATGGGTAAAGGCATATATTGTAAAACACCATGAACATTATCCCATGACCCTCCAAAACACAAATCTATCCAAACATGATCAACATTAGATGATTTCATGGTTGTAAATTAATTTACTAAACAGACGAGCTGCGAAACTAAAACCTGTTGCCGGATTGGGAAGGATGTCGTTGGATATAGGAACGGATGTCGCCGGAGAGAGTGATAGATGGAGATGGAATGAGTTGCGATTTAGGGATTTAGTTTATGATTTCAGTGTTATATACCCAAAATTTCAGTGTTGTGATTTACAGATTCTCGTTGCGATTTACGGATTATCGTTGTGATTTACAGATTCTCGTTGCGATTTACGGATTATCGTTGCGATTTACGGATACGCGTTGCGATATACGGAAACGCGTTGCGATTTACCCATACGCGTTGCGATTTACGGATACACGTTGCGATTTATGTGTTCGCGTTGCGATTTTCATATTCGCGTTGCGATTTTGGAAAATCGCAATGCGAATTTGACTATCGCATTGCGATTTTCAAGAATCGCGTTGCGATTTTGGAAACTGATTTGCGATTCTGGGGATCGCGTTGCGATTTTTATTTCGCGTTGCGATTTTGTTGGTCATTTTGGCAAATCCAAAAAAAGTTGGTTAAAATCGTATATTATAACATTTTTTTGGTCACTGAAGCGATTTTCTCTTATTATAATAGTATATGAAAATCGTTGATATTATAAAACGATTTCTGAAAATTGTCAGGATTATATATAATGTTTTACTCAACATTATGTTTCTCTACATCACTTGTATAGAAAAGTCGACATATAATCTCATGACTTCTATAGACTAATATAGTAAAGATTTAATTTAAAAAAATATTTTTTACTATATTTCATATGTTACCTTAAGATTCATTAATTGACGAGCGGTTAAGAATACTTGTATTATTTAATTTTATTTATTTTAAAAATATGATAATATCTACTTAATAAGAAAAACCACAAATGTCAACGCGCAAGGGTTGACTTCTTTTGGTAGCTCCTAAGGAAGGCGACAACTTGCTCCGCTTACATAATTACATTGCATGGCTTGATTTGAAGGACTTAACAACGTCTTTGAAGTTGATTTGTATTTCAAGAAGAAGGCTAAAGAGAATGTGATAGGAAGGTGATGCCTATTACTTACAATATTTCAACTTGCAATCTCAAAATAATAAAAACAATAATTCATCTTGTCGTATATGTATTGCTCCATGTCATGCATCTGGTGCGATTACGTTTTTTTTAAATTAATCACAAATATTTAATCTATTAATATATTAATTCAGATTGAACAATGCATAAACAAAAGCGACCTAATCGTCATTAATTGGACAACTCCACGAAGGCTGCAGGCAAATGCATTCCCCCACAAGCTATCGTCTTCTCAATAGAGTTACCAATAATCATCCATCACACTATTTTTATCTTATATTTAAATGTTTTTATGTTATTTTTATTGAATTTCATATTTAAAATTTAAAAAGTAATTTTTTAACCTTTTTTTATTGTTTAAGAGTGCAATATGTTAGTCTTTAATTAAGCATTATCACTCACATTTCGTCATAATCTTTATTATATTATCTCTATTTTTTACTTTTTATATTTTTAAATTTTATTTTATGTATTGAGTTTTTTTATAAAAAAACAATTAATATTTTTTATATTATTATAGTACATTTTTATAAAATATACTTTTTTATTTTTTTTAAGATTAAATTTGACATCATTCTCATGTTGACGTTTATTTGATTATTATATTAATCTATTCTTGATTTGAATTTTTAGATTGATGAATCTAGGTTTTCTCTTAATATTTTTGTAGCACATTCCTCTTTTCCTTTAATTTTTGTTTTGTCGATGACGATGTCAATTTTAATGTTAGTTGCCGACCATCGTTATTTATTTTTTTTTGTACATAAGTGCATTGCTACAAGCAGTTAATTACATTCTTAGTGATTCTTCTTTGTTGGTATCAGTCATTTCTCTTATTTTCTCATATTATGTTCTTTATTTTCCTTTAATTTTAATTTTTTTTCAATTTTGAATAATAATTTCTATCCTTGTGATACATTTTTCTATGCTCTTGTGTCACACATTTTCTATGCTCTTGTGACACGATCCTTATGGCTTTAGGTTCATTTTTCGCGTACATTTGCAGTCAATTTGATGCTTGTACAAACGTCATTTGTTTTTTGATTGGATTGTCGATAATCAAGTATAGTCAAACCCCTATTTGATAAAAGATTATTTGCCGATATAATAAGAATTGTGTAGCGAAACAGTCCGCCAGATAGTTTGGTTCGCTCACGACTCCTTTATTACTTCGTAAATCATCTCTTTCGACTGAGGAAAAGAAATTTTATGAAGGTTACTAAATTCTTTTTGATGTTGGTTGTCATTCTCGAGAGATTCTCAAGAGAATGTTTCGTTTTTCTTCATATCTTTAAGTTTAATATTTTTGTTTTTGTATGTGTTTTTTGGTGACTTTTGTCTCTAGAAAGATGCTTAGTTGTGTTGTAATTATAATTATTTACTTTATTTTTATTAATGAAATCTAATTATCATTGTCACAAAAAAAAATAAAAAGATTGATTCTGTAACACCCTCAACTCATACCCGACCGGATACGAGTCCAGAATGTCACATTGACTAAACGAAACAACACTTTTAAAAAAAACCGATAAAACATTCAAACTTATTTTATTAAAATACAATACTATACATATATTAATACAAGTTTATCAAAATAATCAGAGCATACATCACTTGACACTTTGATTACATGCCAACATTCATTTACATAACAAAAGGACTTACTGCTCAAGTTGCCTCTGATCTGATAGTTGCAGGAGTAATGTTATTCAGCTGCTTAACCTTGATCGTCTACTTTCTCGGATCCTACGTGTGAAACACTCACACGCTAAGTCATCGACTTAGTGAGGTAATATAATAATAATGATAACAAAGAAATGTAATGGAAATGCCATAATTAAATGGAATGAGACGAAATCAAATGCTTAACCATGCAGTGTATATCACCATGTTCTTTATTTGTAAGCATAAAATATAACATTCATGAATTCATATTAGTAAGATTATTGACCCATGATACCATACTGAGAACCTAAGGTAAGTGAGTACTGTGAGGTTGTGCACTATGTTGTCACCACAGCTCGTATAAATGCACCGAAGTGCCACGTAGAATTGCACCGAAGTGCCGCGTAGAATTGCACCGTAGTGCCATATAAGATTGTCCCTAAGGACCACGTAGAAAATTTCCTTAAGAATCATATATACATATGCCAAGGATCAAGTATGTGTCTTAAAAGACCTCACACATGTTTCAAAGAATACATATATATCCCGAAGGACCGCGTAGACCCTCCACCCTTGGCATGCCAACTATACCTATAGTTCTCATCTACATAACATGGGCTTTCACCATTCCCATAATTTATATTGTATAGACATATAATTTCCATACCTTTATCACATGAACATATCATGTTCCATCACTTTATCACATAGCTTATATAACTTTTCATGCATATTCATGTCACTTAATGCATATAATATGAATTCATGTCATGTATCATAATATGAAATGCGATCATGTATCAAAATATTTGAATCTACACTTATCACAAGTCTAGAACTGAATAGAATACTATATTCATGCTATGCATATGCACTCACCTATATTTCATTGCTTTTTCCTCGATCGATCTTACGAGGCAATTGTTGTGGAACTTGTTTAGGCTCGGTATCTACATAGTAATTCATTGATGCTAATCAGTATACTAATTAATGTATTCTAAACTATCATTTCTTGGGCTAAAAGAAAAGCCATTTTCATCTTTTAATGAAGGATGCATCGATGCACCACACCATGCATCGATGCATAAATCCTATTCGATGTTTATATTTAAGGGGTGCATCAATGCACTCCTTATGCATCGATGCACTGATGGTATTCGATGTTTGTATTTTAAAAGAGTGCATCGATGCACTTCATGTGCATCGGTACACCTTGAACAATTTCTGGGATTTATCCTTGATGCATCGGTGCACATTGAATGTGCAACGATGCACATAGCCCAGAAAATGTCATTTTAAGCACGGAAATCTCTTTATAATCTTCTCTACACTTTATATTTCACCTCCTTTTATATCCCTAACTTGCATACACTTAAACTAATTATTATCCATTTCATACCTTTAAAACTTAGAAATCCAATTCTCCATATAAAATTTAAGAATTTCATTCAATTTCCAACATGTTCTAAATCGAATTCTAACACTTCATATCCTTTAATTAGCTTGATGACAAGTCAAATCCCACTTCTAATTTGTATTATGAACTCTATTCCAAGATTTTACTTTTCTACTTCCTTTCTTTAATCCTTCCTAACCCTATCATCTTATGATTTTAAGATAACCTAAGCTTTCCTTAAGCTTAGTTATCATCTAATGATCAATAAGCAACCTTAAATTCATCAAGAATTTGATTAACAAGAAACTCACCTCTAACTTTGTCTTCACGATGAAGAAGAAGAAAGAAGAAGAAGAGAAATCTGGAAACTTTTGGTCTTTCTCACTAGCTTCCACGTGGGAATAAATATCCTCAAATAAGATTTAATTATTTCTCTTGCTAAAAGATTAATTTACCCTCTTAATTTCCCTTCTTTGCTTATCCATCCTACATGAAACATTCTCATTAAATCTTTCGACTATTCAATTTATCTACTTTGCTCACTAAATTTTAAAATTTCACAATTTGATCACTAACCCGGTATGGAGGATGTTACAGATTCTCTCATACTGATAGATATTCAATATTGATAGTGTTTATCTTTTACCGTCAATAATGATAATTAGTTATTGATATTTGACTCTTCCTTTCTTTCTTTTTTCATTGTGGTCTTTTTATTTTTAGATTTTGTGTTATTTTATTTTATCTAATTAGTCTTCTCCTTTTCTTACGAAGCTGGTGGATGATTTTATCTATTTTTGTTGCACATTATTTGTATGTTATTGTAACACATATTTTCTTTTATTCCCAATGTTAGATTTGAGGTTTGTCCATTCAAAGGGTGTTTATTAGATTATTTTATTGATTTATCATTGATTTGTATCTTTTGACCAGATATTAATAGATATTTGCAATCATTAAAGATATATTATAGTTATTTTGATAAAATTAAGAGAAAATAACTTCAGTGATCGAAAATGCCTTATAATATACGATTTTAACCAACTTTTTTTGTATTTGTGAAAATAACCAACAAATTCGCAACGCGATTCTCCAAAATCGCAGCGCGATTCTCAAATTCGCAATGTGAATTTCGTTTTAGCAACGCTAATTACCGATATAGGTAAACACAACTATTCACAAGTCAATTTTCAAATTTGCAACGCGATTCTCCAAAATCGCAGCGCGAATTTCGTTTTCGCAACGCTAACTACCGATATAGGTAAACACAACTATTCACAACTCAGTTTTCAAATTCGCAACGCGATTCTCCAAGTTCGCAACGCTAATTACCGATATAGGTAAACACAACTCAATTTTTAAATTGTCGAATTCGGATTTTTACCATATTTGTTCTATCGAGTTTACCTATATCGGTAATTTAGTTACAAAATTGGAGAATTCGAGTTGCGAAATTCGTATTGCGAATTTGAAAACTGAGTTGCGAATAGTTGTGTTTACCTATATCGGTAATTAGCGTTGTGAAAACGAAATTCACGTTACGATTTTGGAGAATCGTGTTGCGAATTTGAAAACTGAGTTGCATGTTTACCCATGTCGGTAATTAGCGTTGCGAAAACGAAATTCGCGTTGTGATTTTGGAGAATCGCGTTGCGAATTTGAAAACTGTGTTGCGAAACTGGTGTTCGCGTTACGATTTTGAAATCGCGTTGCGAATTTGTTGGTCATTTTCGCAAATCCAAAAAAATTGATTAAAATCGTATATTATAAGACATTTTCGGTCACTGAAGTTATTTTATCTAAAATTAATTTATCAATGAGACACAATTGTAAAGACTTTCAATCATTTAACAATGAACACTCAAATATCTTGTAATATATGATGCTCGAATCTGAAATTTCTAAACATAATAATTATTTATTTAATCACTAAGATAATTTAATTCGTGCTATATCTAAATCTATTAAATTTTGCATTTCGATGATTTTAGTGAAAAATATTTATCGTCCGACTCACCGTGGCCATCTCTATATCTGTCAAAATGATTTTTTTTCATAATTAAATTTGGAGTAAATTACAGTTTTTAATATTTTGACCAAATATAACGAAAGCTTAGCAACATGACACGTTCGTAGTATTGTCCATAAACCCTAAAAGGAATGAATTTTTGTTTAGATAATGATTTACTTGCCTAGATTTTAGTAGAAAGATTCAAAATATTAATTCCATTTATAAATATAAAAGTTTGTCCTTTTATTACATATTAAATAGACACCTCAAATCAATTTTTAAATACCGAATATTATATTTAATTAAATTGTCCGTTCATGGAACTGAGGCGGAGTTCTTACATGTTACAGCGTAAACAACATTAAAAATCCACGTGTTTAACTATATCACGTGCCACAAGTCGAAGAGATTCATTGAAGCCATCTCTGACCAACGGATGTTTCCCAAAGTACGGATTAGCAGCCTAAAGTTAATTGTTTACTCCTTATTAATATTAATTAAAAAATGAAGCTGACGTATTATCATTTACTTCTGAAATAAAAAATATTTTTTTATGAAGAAGAAATCATTAAAAACAATATTGTAGGAGAAGAAAGCGATGATAATAGCTTAGAGTAAACCGCAAAGATTTATGTGCACTTCTTCTTTCTTCAATTCATCCCCCCGTTGTTTTTTTCTGTTGTTTGCGTCTATCTCTGAAGAGTTTCCACCTTATCCTCAAATGGTACACGCATTCCTTTGCTCCTTCCATTTTCTCATATTTCTTGTCGCTCTTTCTTTCCTTTCTTTGTTGCTTAGAATGATGAACTTTGCATGATGTTTCATCAAACACCTGTTTTCATGTCTTTTATGTTCTATGTATCAGTTTCTCTTTCTTGGGTTGCTTTCTTTTCGACATAAATTTCATTAATCTCTGTATGTTTTAGGTGATTTGTATCTTTCTGTGATTGTATTTACAGAGACAACAGAAACAGGGTTTCTTTTTCCCTGTCTTGTCTCTTTTAAATGAACCATGGAATTTAGCTTGGGTTCCTCTCAATGAACTTTACAAATGGAAAAGAAGGATAATTCATGTTCCCCCACTGGTTTCCTCGAGGATTTCTTCAAGAGTGAAGAATTTGAAAGGAATCATTCATGCAAAGAACATAACATAGATTCAACAAATGAGCAGAATTCAAAGCAAGGTTCTCGACGATGGCGAGGATTCGGGCAATTATTCACAAGTAAATCGAAGAAATCATTAGTCAATTTTCATTCTCTAGGGTCACTCAGGCTCTCGTTGAAGAGTAGTAGCATGCGAGAAAATGTTGCCGTGGCACCGGTTTTTCTCGCCGACGGCAATTCATTTAATCGTAGGTGTTCGAGGAAAGTTTTCGCTCTTTCCGAGCTTCGAATCGCCACTAAAAACTTCAGCACAGAGAATCTTGTTGGAAAGGGTGGATATGCTGAAGTTTATAAAGGAAGATTACATAATGGGCAGCTTGTTGCCATTAAAAGGCTAACGAAAGCCACACCCGATGAGATTATAGGCGATTTCTTGTCCGAGCTTGGTATTATGGCTCATGTGAACCATCCCAATGCTGTTAAGTTAATTGGCTATGGAATTGAAGGTGGGATGCATCTTGTCCTTGAGTTGTCCCCTAGTGGAAGCTTAGCTTCTCTTCTTTATGGTTAGTTCATTATTTCGTTATACGCTTGGTTATGAACATTTCAAACGAATCGATCCGAACCCGAATGGCGTTTTTGCGTTGATTTTTTACAGGTTCAAAGGAAGTACTGACATGGGGTATTAGGTTTAAGATTGCTCTAGGGACAGCTGAAGGTTTAAGGTATCTTCATGAAGGTTGTAAGAGGAGAATCATCCATAGAGATATCAAGGCTGCAAACATTTTGCTTACAAAGGACTTTGATCCTCAGGTAACCTGAAATGTAAACATTTCGCTTCGATTTTTACATAATTTACTAATAAATTTGGTGACAGATTTGTGATTTCGGGCTTGCGAAATGGCTACCAGAACAATGGACTCACCACAAAGTTTCCAAGTTCGAAGGCACATTCGGGTTAGAAATTTGTATACCCGACACTACAATCCTTTGCAATTATCAGTTAGGAAATTCCATGACTAAACCAATGTCCTACATTGCTTTCTTTTGCAGCTACCTCGCTCCTGAGTACTTAATGCATGGCATAGTCGATGAGAAAACTGATGTTTTCGCCTTCGGTGTACTGTTGCTGGAACTCGTCACGGGCCGCAGAGCTCTGGATTTCTCTCTGCAGAGCCTTGTATTGTGGGTACGCCACTAGAAACACATCATCGTACTCAAGGACTCATGTATGCACATGTAGCTTATGCTTTTATTTTCCTTTTTTTGGTAGGCAAAACCTTTGCTAAAGAAAAACGACATTAGAGAGCTGATCGATCCTGCTCTTGGACAAGATTACAGTGTTCGACAAGTGAACCTCGTCCTCTTGGTAGCATCGATGTGCATACATCAAACTTCGATACGGCGCCCTTAAATGAGTCAGGCATGTTGATAAGTTCACAATCATCATATATTCCGAATCAACTCGTTAGACCATTTTGTGATCGTTCCGGCGAGTTAGATCGTGACACATATAGATAGTAGCTTTGATAACTTTCTCCAAAAAAAAATTTAAACAATTGATTCTTAACATGTCATGCAGGTTATAGAGCTGCTTAATGGCAACCCCAACAGCTTAAAGAGCGCGAGACAATGTCGGGTCCCGTTCTTTGGAAAAGCATTTCATGAAGAGACCTACAATGGTGAAGATCTAAGCTTTAGAAACAAGTTGCATTCAGTAAGATAAAATTCAGTGGTGCACAAAAGGGTCAACGTTGTTATTCAATTATAAATATAACATTTCTTTTAAAAAGTTAAAATTTAATTATTCATTTAAAATATTATTATAAATATGTAATTATTAAATTCTAAACAAAATATTGATGCAATCTAATATAATATAATAATAGTAATTTTAACCAAAACAATAATTGAGTGAAATCGGAACCGAACAGATATTGGAGAATTCCAAGGAGGCAAAAGGGAAGAATGGCAGTGTCTTTGCTCTTTGGGGCAAAAGCAAGAGAATATCCCATGGTTTAGTCAATTTTTGTCGGATAAATACATGAAAGAGCCAACGTCTTTTTCTCCTCTTTTTTATTTATTTTTTAAAAGATTAAGAGAAGGATCCTGAATCAATTAGATTCGGTTAGCTCTTTTGTTTCGGTTGATTATTGTTCCACCATAGGGATGGATATATAATTTTATATTAGATGACAAATTTATAAAAAAAATTAAAATTAAAATTAAATTATTAGTCTGATTTTGTTTCGGTTAGCTCTTTTGTTTCAGTTGATCGTTAGTCTGATTTGTTTTCGATGGAGGCTGCCTATTAAATTATCATGTGTTTGTTTATTCTTAACCCAACCCTGGCGGCACGCAACTCCGCTAGCTACCGCTATCCGCCTACCTAGCCACCCTTGTCATCAGGGGCGGACCTCCATGGAGCCTGGTGGACCTCCATGGTGCCCGAAGTATCCCAAGCAATCCCTTCACAAGTGTCACCCCTAATCTAAATGTCACCCCTCAAAAGTGTTACCCATGAAACTCTTACAACCCCTGACGAAGGCTCCTGGGTCCGCCTCTGCTTGTCATCATATCATTAACTGCAAACTATTAATGTAATGATTCAATTATTTTGATATCTCTTCTTATTTCTTAAATAAATTCGGAATTTTCTCTAAACAATTGTATCTAAAGCTGTCTTGTGCATGCTCTTATTGTTGGAGGTTGTCATCATATTTTTATTTTTCAGTTTAATACATTTTTCTCTTGATTAAAAATATTCTTTTAATCTAATAATTTTTAAATATATATTTTATAAAATTATCTATTTAAATTAATTATAATAAAAATAATTTAATAGAACAAAATAGTAATTAAAAAAAACACAGACATTGGAAGACACATGAACAACATTCATATCCAACCCAACAGAGCCTAAAACTAGACGAGAACAGGCCGTTAATCCAACAAGCCCAATGCGAAGACAAAATTTACTGAAACCAAAGGCTTTTTTACCAAAAAAATAAAATAAAATCTTAATATTCTCTTTCTAACACTCATTCCCCAATATTTCTCACTCTAGCCATTTCTGACAAAATCAAGCAAATGCACGTTTCAAAGGCGTGCCTTCCAAATACTTCTACTCACTCAGCACCACAATAGGAAATGCACATTCCAAGAGACACACGTTCCAGGAGTTTTGTTGAGTTGGCGCGACAGTGACAAAAAAACATTTCAGAGGCGTGCCTTCGTGAGATTTGGGCATCACATAAGAAAAATGTCATATAAAGCATATCTTCACCAAATTTTCATAAAATGTATCTTAAAAAAATACACTATAATAAATTTTAAAAAAAACTACAAGAACCACCAATGTAAATTAATACATATTAGTTACATGAGTTAAATAGCCCAATAGTGTTAGTTTTATATAGATACAGTGAATTGATTATGCTATGTTTGTTAACAATGTGAGATAAAAGTAAAATAAAATTCTCTATCTTTTTCTCATGTTGTCTTTAATATTTTTACTTACTCCATTAAGTTAGAGTTTCTTATTTTTGATATTTAAACATAAATTAGAGTTTATATTTAAAATTAAATATTTTTAGATGTTAAAATATTTATTTTTTAAGTATGAGTTAAATATTGTTAATAAATATTTGAATTATAATTAAAATTAATTAAATAAATATTTTTTTTATAAAGCATCATCAAATTCAGTTTGTTCGGGAAATTTTGATATAATTTGGAGTTATTGATGTTTATTTCGGTTGATGAACTAAATCCGTTTAATTAATAATATTTCTTTGCTCTATATTTTTTCCAGAATGATTTGCGTACCATAATCCTTTCTCCATTACTCTGAAGAACGTTGGTAGTAAGCCTCAGACAAAGAGAAAAGTTAATTTTGTTTTTGGTTTTGCTACTTGTCAAATGTGAGAATTTCACTTTGTATACGATCCTTGCTAATCAATTATTCTTGAATCTATAGATGTTAATGTTGAGATTCATAGAGATTGAAAACAATTGATATATTTGCAACTGGAAATAGAGTATATGGATTGACTTCTTCAAATGCATCCAATGTAAACATCAACAACTCCGAATTATATCAAATTTTCTCTAACAAACTGAATTAGACGATATTTTATAAAAATATTATAAAATATATATTTATTTAATTAGTTTTAATTTTAGTTCAAATATTTTCATCAAAATATTTCTTAATAAAATTTAACTCATAATTTAAAAATAAATATTAAAATATTTTTAACATATACAAAATATTTAATTTTAAATATAAACTATAATTTATATTTAAACAGTAGAAACAAAAAAGTCTAACTTAATGAAATAAATAAAAATATTAAATACTACATGAAAAAAAAGTAGAAGAATTCCATTTTACTTTTATCCACATTGTTAGCAAATATAACATAATTACTTTACTATGCCTATATAAACTATGAAATTATTATGTATTAATTTATATTGTTGGTATTTATAGTTTTATTTTTTTAAAATTTTTTAAAGTAAATTTTTTAGAATACATTTTATGGAAATTTGATGAAGATATGCCTCGTAGGACGTGTTTTATGACTGCCGCATAAATTATTACCTCTTGAAACACACATTTGTCATTGTGGCTTTAGTTCAGTAAAATCTCTAGAAAGCACGTCCCTTAAAATGCTCATTTCTTATCGTGGTGCGGAGTCCGCAGAAACCTTAGAAGACTCACCCCTGAAACGATCCTTTGTTTGATTTTGTAGGTGTTATATTGAGAAATATTAGAGAATGGATGTTAGAATGGGAACAAACAGCCTGACACACTGACATCACAGCAAAAGACAGAAGTGACAGTGTTTCGTAATAATAATTCCTTTTTTTTTTGCTAATTTAATATTTAAACTTCGTTTTCAGGCTTTTCTGCGTGTTGCGATCCAAAAGGCAAAAACCACATCCGCGAAACCAAGATTTACCTCCGGTTTCACCCTTAATCTCAGGCATTAATTATTTAAAAAAAAAACTCAAAAAATTAATTATTCAAAAAAAAAATGAAATTGATTGGATGAATAGGGAGTATATAGAGTAGAGAGGATAGAGGAAAGAAGCTTTTTTCCTTAGAGTCAAACCATAAGCAAGCCGTAGGCTTATGTAGTTTTGGTTTGTTGTGAGGATTTTTTTTCTGTGTGGCGATCAGGAGAATCAGATGTTATATCCGATCCTCGAAGATCGGAGATGCTACTTGCCGGTGGTGAAGGTGGAGGTAGGCAATTCTGATGCAGGTGGTGACTGTGGCGGAGGAGAGTTGGTGGGGGTGGCGCTTGAGAGTACTTGTAGTACGAGTAGCAGTGTGTTTATAGTAGGAGGATGAGGAAAGGGAAAGGAAGGAACAATGGCTTACTGCCGAATTCGTTGAGGATAATATCGTCTTGTTTGAAGACTGTTTCAACGAATGCTAGTAACGTCGCTTCCACGGTTCGCTCCGCTGGTGCTTCCGTCGCAGCTTCCGTTTCCACCTCTTCGGAAGATCATAAAGATCAGGTTTTACTTTTCATTGCAGACTCGATTGTTTTCTTTCTTTTTATCATCTGATTTTTTAGTTTGCTTGGTACTTGAAAACATTTGGTTTACTTAGTAGAGTTGTCTAGTGTACGGATAGAGTTAATGGTGATTTAAAGCTAATTTGCACTCACCACTCCGTATTACTTGTCGAGAATCATGTAGCTTAGTGTTGTCTAAGGTGCAAGGTGCACTGTAGGCACTTTAACTATTATATTTCCCAAGAGGTGTTAGGCACAAAAAATCTCTTAAGTAAAGTAAGTTGCAATATGTGTATTTGTATCTAAAATAAACTAAGATATACAATTTTATAAATTCTAATGAGTGGTCTATCTTACAGAACGTGCATAGTCCCCCCCCCCCCTTTTGTTGTCCAATATGCATGATTTTCTTATGGTCCTATTCTATGTTGTTGAATACTCAAACATTTAGGCAGAGTCCTTTCTTTTTTCACTATGGAAGGTACAATTAATGAATTTGGCTATGTTAATGTTAACCAATTTGGAATTGGAGTCAAGCTAATCTGCTCTATGTTAACTCAAACCTGTTATCTTTATTTTATATTGATGCTGCTTTCTGTCTGTACAATTTTCATGAGTTTGGAAAATTTTAAAGTAAAGAGTTCAGACGCCCATGCACTCCCTTGTGATATAAATTAATTTGCATTGTTATGTCATTTTACAGTGGAGAACTGATAGAGTAGAACTCACACATGAATTTTTCTTTCACAATGTTTCATATCCGGACGGTTGTGCTTTGGGAAGCATGGATAATTATTCAGGACTTTTCTTTTTTCCTTTGAACTATACCGGACATGAAATATGATAGGTTTCTCATGGAATGTTGCTTATTTGGCTTAATTTTAAATCATTGCTAAATATTCTCTGATCTGCTCTCCCGGCCTTTGTATAAGTTTGATAAATTTTAATTCAGTTTCATAATTCTGTGGATTTTTTTAGGTGTTTCAAAATGCTTCTTAATGCACTTCTTCCTATTTTGAAAACTATGTTTGCTTTGGTGTGTTTCTGATATTTTTTCCATGAGCAGGTAACATGGGCTGGCTTTGACAGGTTGGAACTTGGTCCGTCTCACTTCAAGCATGTCCTCTTACTTGGTTACCAGAATGGATTTCAAGTCTTTGATGTGGAGGATGCCTCTAATTACAGTGAACTAGTTTCAAAGCGTGATGGTCCAGTTTCATTCTTACAGATGCAGCCTTGTCCTTTGAGTTCTGATGGACAAGAAGGATTCAGAGCATCACATCCTATGCTATTGGTTGTTTCTAGTTATGACACCAACGGTTCAAGCTTGGGTCAGAATGCTGGCCATTTGGTTGGGGTGGCCCGAGATTGCTGTATGGAATCACAGTTAGGGAACTCTGTCAACTCGCCTACTGCAGTTCAATTTTACTCTCTTCGGTCTCACTGTTTTGTGCATGTGCTGAGATTTCGATCATCTGTTTGCATGATTAGATGCAGTTCCCGGATTTTAGCTGTAGGTCTTGCAACACAGGTAAGTGCTGGCTAATATAAATGGTACATTAATTTGCTAAAATATTGAAAGTCATGTTGCATGTTGGGGGTTTCAAAGTGCAGATTAAATTATTCGGCATTATTGCTGCTTCATTTTATGATAAAGACTTATCAGTAACATAGGTTTTTCTTCTAACCTGTATCTCTTTTCTTTCTAAGTGCTGTTTTAGTTGTGGTTGTCAGTGATCTCAGTCTTTAAGTTCTCTTAGTTCATTGCATTGCTTTAACTAGTTCTGTAAGTAATCTGTCAGACCGAAGGCAGTAGGCTGATCAACTATCCTGATATATACCAATCAAAGGCAATGCAATTTTATGAAGATCGTGCACTCCCCTTTTCTGGTTTACTCTCGTGCTGCAAATATCATAATCAACTCTTCTTTTTTTTTATAGGAATAGTAGGCCTCACTAAAAACCCCCTTCATGATTAACGGAACTTGAAAATAGTTCCTTAATCAGCGGAAGGAGGAAAAGAGTGCCCTAGGAGTTCATTAATCTTAAATCATTACAAAGTAATACAAAGTCTAATCTCCCTCCAGAGATAAAAAGCCAGAAAGAACCAGCCTTTAACAGAACATAATACTCAACCAATACCAGCCTTAGCTAGAACATCCGCCTCTATATTGGCTGTTCTACTAACCCATCTAATAAGACCTTCATAAACACTAAGCTTTTGAATAATTTCCTTAACAACTTGAACATAAACGACAGGACAAGAACCAACATCCTTGACCCAACCAATTGCCACCTTACTATCACTCTCGATAATCAATCTCTCTTTAAATCTGTGGCGAATAGATTCACAATAAAATAACCCCTTTAGGATAGCTTTCAATTCCATCAAAGTTGGAGGTCCCGGACCAACAGGGTCTTTGAAGGAGCCAAGAATCGAACCAGAACTATCTTTCATAACACCACCTAAACCACTCCTCTTCCAATCACTAGAAGTAGCCGCATCCACATTAAGTTTAATAAAACCCTTTGGAGGAGGGGACCAAGGAACCTTAGTTGAAATCCGATTAGAATGAGACGAGCAAGAATCCACTAAGGACGGGTCGGCAATAAGAGCATCCTTGGAAATAGAAATCTGAGTTTCCCTAGCTAGAAACCATGAAGCAAGCCTGCACCTAGCTAGATAGAATATTTCTGCTCGATCAAACTTCCCTCCTTCAAACACTATATAATTCCTAGTTTTCCATATTGTCCATAAGACCACTCCAGGGATAAATGACCACATCAGAGAGTTGGTCTTTAAGTTAGTCCATGCTACTAGGAATTTTTTTGCATCTTCATGAAAAACAGACTGAAAATTCCAATAACCCATGAATTTAGTCCATATTGGCCAAACAACCGAACAGGAAAAAAATAGATGAGATGAAGACTCTTCTTCTAGATTACAAAAAGGACACATAGAATCATTTATGCCCTGAACACCTCTCTTAACCAGAGCTGTCTTCACTGCCAGCTTCTTTAAGATAACTTGCCAAAGAAAAGTCTCCACTCTTGGAGGCAGCAGGCCCCTCCAAACAATAGATTTCCAAAAATTAGCTTCCTCCAAATCAGAAATACCCGAATAATATAGATTGGCACATGATTTAACATTGAAAACCCCTTCTCCATTCCCCTTCCACAACAGTCCATCAACAACATCAGTAGAAACAGAAAAATCTGAAATAACAGCCATCAAGTTTGACCATTGTTCAAATTCCCAGTCATTCAACTCCCTTCTCAACTGGACGTTCCAAAACCAGCCCCCAGCACTATGATCCCCAAACTGAAATAATCTTCCAATTTTGTTCACTGCAATAGAGAATAGTCTAGGGAACATGACCATCAAAGGATGATCCAATGCCCAATTGTCTTGCCAAAACCGAATATTCCTCCCATTGCCAATTTTGTAGCTATAATTGCTTCTGATACTACAGCCCATCGAATCAGCTTTAAAATGATTATTCACCAAAGATCTCCATATCCAAGAAAATTTAGGAGAAACCTTACTATCAAGCTGCATCAATGAAGAATCCATTTTGTATTTAGTGCAAATCATTTCCCTCCAAATCGCCTTCCTCTCAATAGCAAACCTCCAAGCCCACTTTTCCAATAAAGCCCTATTCATCCTATTTATATTAGGAACTCCCAAGCCTCCTTCAATTTTTGGTTTACAAACGCTGGACCAGCTTACCCAATGAATTTTCTTCCTCCCACCTCCTCCACCCCATAAAAAATTTGACATAATAGAGTTTAGGGTCTTGTATACTGAAGCTGGAACCTTAAATAATGACAAATAGTATATAGGAAGTGAACATAGGACTGATTTAATCAAAACCAGCCTGCCCGCCAGTGACAAAGAAGAGCCTTTCCAGCCTGCTAACCTCTTATTGAAGCTTTGAACCACTGGACCCACAGAATGTTAGAGTTACTGTGTGGACCAAGAGGGAGTCCCAAATATTCAGAGGGAAAATAACCCACTGAACATCCAATCGTAGCTGCCCAATCCTTAATTTCCTCTTCCCTTAAATTCACCCCAAACAATTTGCACTTCTTCAAGTTCAACTGAAGTCCAGAAATAATCTCAAACACTCGAAGCACCCTCTTCACATTCAAGATCTGTCTTTTCGACGCACCACAGAAAATTATAAGGTCGTCAGCAAACTGTAGATGTGTTAAATTAAAAATCTTCTCCTCATTTCTAATCATCAAACTCGAAAAGAGACCCCCTGAAACAGCTTTAAGTATCAATAAATTCAATAGTTCCCCAACTATATTAAACAACAACGGAGACAAAGAACAGCCTTGACGAAGACCCTTAGCCATTGGGATTTCCTCGATTGGAACCCCATTCACCAAGACTGAAACAGTTGTTGAAGTGATGCACTTCGAAATCCACCCTATCCATCTAGAACCAAATCCCATTTCCTTCATAATTCTGAACAAAATAGGCCAGTCAAGAGTATCATATGCCTTCTTGAAATCAGCTTTAAAAACACATCCTTTTAAACCATTCTTCTTCCAAAAGTCAATCCCTTCATTGGCTATAAGGGAACAATCTAAGATTTGTCGACCGGGAATAAAAGCGAATTGACATGGACTGATCAAATCTGAAATGCAGCTCCTAAGTCTCCTTGACAGACATTTAGAGAGGATCTTGTACAAACCACCAACTAAGCTAATAGGTCTAAAATCGTCCAAACCGCCAATGTTTGAAATTTTCGGAATAAGAGTGATGAAAGTGTGATTTATTCCATGTTCCCAATCCTTCCCCAAGTAAAACTTCTTAAAGAAGATCATAATATCTTCCTTAAGGACCTGCCAAAACCTCTTGAAAAAACCCATATTAAAGCCATTAGGACCCGGAGCTTTGTTACTTCCACAAGACTTCACAACATCCCAAACTTCCTCCTCTGAAAATTCCTGCTCTAAGAACTGATTCTGCTCCAAAGAAATTCTGGAAAAATCCAGATTTAATTCATCAATTTCTAGAGTAGATCGGTTATTGTAGATCTTAAAAAAATAATCCTTCACAATGTCCTTAATAGCAATTGGGTCTTCAACTATTTCTCCTCTAAAACTAAGTGCCACCAGTGCATTCCTCTTCTTCCTAACCGTAGCACAGGTATGGAAGTATTTAGTGTTGCGATCCCCGTCTTCAATCCATTTAGATCTCGAATACTGAAACCAAATCTGCTCTTGGATCTTGTGCAGCTTCCACAATTCTGCTCTACAATTATTCAACTCAGTTAATACCTCACTATTGACAGCACCCTGCTTTTGTTGAATATCAGCCTCTATCTTCGAAATTTTCTTTTCTAACTCAGAAATCAAGTCTCCTGGATACTTATCTCTGTTTCCAGACCACTTTTTAATTGCATGTTTGACACTCCTTAAAAGACTAAAAGCACCTGCCTTCTTCTGACTTTTCTTAGAACTCTGAATAGAAGAAATAACCATATCCTCAAAACCCTCCTCATCCATCAAATAGTTGAACATTCTAAACGGTTTTTGACCCCAGTCCACTCCTTTATTCACAAGAATTATGGCATTATGATCTGACAATGATCTTGGTAGAAGAGACTGTAAAATGTTCGGAAATAACGCTAGAAATTGACTGTCAACCAAAAAACGATCTAATCTTACAAACGTGGGATTCTCTTGGTTATTACACCAAGTGAACCTTCCCCCATTCATAGGAAGATCAATTAAGCCCGTATGAAGAATGAAGTCATTAAAGATCTCCATTGAGCTCCTACTTTGGCCTCTGCCCATCTTCTCATTTTCTTGTAAATAAACATTGAAGTCCCCTCCCACACAAACGGGAAAATTCTGTCCACTAAGAAAACTGCTTAATTCTTCAAAAAAACCAGCTTTCTCTTCCTCCACTGCTGGACCGTATACATTGATGAAACCACAACTGAAGTTTTTATTCCGGAATTTACCAAAGGTAGCTATAAATCTCCTACTAATAAACTGACTCTCCAACTCAAAGATATTGTCATCCCAACAACACAACAGGCCCCCCGCTGATCCAACTGAAGGAGATTCCAAAACTCCTTTAAGCTTATTAATCCCACTTCTCCTAAAGAAAGACCTCTTAAATTTTTCAGTCTTAGTTTCTTGCAACCAAAGGAAAGTAGGATTTAAGCTAGTGACTAAATTCTGAACAACCCTCTTTTTTTCATTTTTCCCCAGACCCCTAACATTCCATGAACATATTACTAACTTTGACATCTTCATAAAGGGAACAAGGTACAAACAAAACCCTCAATCAACCAAACCTTGATTAATCCCAATCAAGCCTTTCTCTAGAGCTATGATTTTTTCCAAAAATGCTTCTTTCCCTTCCTTAAAAGATACTCCCAAAAGCTTACTAACCTCCCAAGTTTCTACAGCTTCTTTCAATAAACTCGAGAAAGCTGAGGAGGATGCTGTATCAATGCTCACCTGATCAAGAGCTTCTCGAAACAGGATCCTTCTAGCTCTCCTCTTCCTTCTAATTAACAAACCAGATTTGGGTCTTAAGCATTCACCTTCAGAACAGTAACCTTCAATCTCCCGCTCTACGGTCCCATCCCCAAGACCATTAACAAAGCTAGGAAGAAGACTCCCATCAGCAATGAGCTCTGTTGAAAAACAAATCTGTTTTGCAGTGCTGGAGTCCACATCCAACTTCCTCTACCCAACCTTGGTGCCATCTATTTCATTCGTAAAGTTCAACAAATCTCCATACCAATATCTTCTTTCCCTCGACCTGCTATATACCCTTTTGCAACTGCTCAAACTTCTAGTTTCCAGCACCTCACTCTCAGATGAGACCTTTCTTCTAGAACGGTGTAACTGTCTCCCCCTTGAGATGTTTCCTAAATTAGTTGTAACCGGTTCGACCAACCTTAAACTTTCTTCTTCAGCCTCTATTTCTGCATTAACCACCTTCTCTGTAATTGGGCTCTTCTCCAATACTCTAAACGTTTTCCTGTTTTTTCTTGCTAAATTAAGGTTCTCCACAAAATCCTCACACTTATTAACTATATATGCTGGCCCAGAAATGAAACCCGAAAAATCTTTTGACCCAGACTGCCCAGAGTCTTCAGAATGGGCCTGAGACCCATCAGCCGAATAATGTTGACTTCTAATCTCCAAACCTGCAAACTCACCAACTTTTAAACTCCCAACCTTTTGACTTTCTGGCAGACTACATTTAATACCTTTCCTATCTAAGGGAAGCCTTGCTAGCTGTCTATTCTCACTAACTCCTCCAGAACCACTGAACACACCCTGCTCAATCCAATTGTCCACTGACAGACGATTTTTCCTTGCTGCACATGCCTCCCTTCCCCATGATCTGACAACAACCTGTCTACATCCTCCTCAGACCTAATTTCTTCAGAAAATGCCTCATCGGAATCCTCCACCGGAAAATTACTGAAAAACGAACTTGAATACTCACTTGCTGATCCAATCTTAATACTTACTTTGAATGATCTTCCATAAGATCCAAGAGTGATCACCTCTGGAACATTAAAGGGGCTTTCCACCCTCAATAAAATTCTTGCCATTGTAAGGTCTTCTCTTTTCCTTGTACTCTCATGAATACCTACCACTTTGCCCCATCTCCCAGCCATTTTCTCGAAGAAAGATTCATTCCAGCATAACAAAGGAACCCCTATTAATTCTGCCATGCAGAAGGCCATGGGAACTCCGGCCTCATTCAGTAAAGGTTCCACTCGTTCAAACCACTGTTTTAAAACCTCTTCCTTTTTGCTCCACAAATCCAGCATCTCCTCATGGGAATTGAGAACTAAAACGCAAGAGTTCCAAACATAACCCCATCTAGCAATTTGAACATCATAGCCTTCCTTAAATAAGGCATTCCGAATGAACTCAACTTGAAACGAGTATTTGATAATCCCTGTTAACGACCTCTTCACCCAATTGACACTTTCTGATGGAATATGCATCTCCATAATGTTTTTCTTTACATTCCTCCTTTGGACATCCTCAGACAATAGTTCTTTGTACCCCCTTGTAATCCCATTTGACATCAGAGCATCCCTATAAGTTCTATCGTCCCTTCTACTTCTGATAATATTTTCTCTTTCTCTTGATTTCGAAGAATCTGCATTAATCTGACCAGAAGCCTCGTTTGAAGAAGTATGCACCACCCTTGACCTTGAACGATCATCCTTAAATCTGGCAGGACTAACTAAGATCTTCCTTCCATCAATCACAACCCCATTTAACTCATCAACAGCCCTCCTTAAATCTTCCTCCCTCTTAAAATGAACAAAAGCAAAGGTGGAAAATCTGTACTTAGGATTTCTAATTTGATTGGGAATGAAAACTCTCATAACCGGACCATGGACTAAGAATAATTTCTTAAGAGTATGACGAGAAACCCTCCTACTCAGGTTGTCGATAAACGCTGACCAACACTCATCGGGAACTGACTTTTTTTTAAAATTCTCTCTCTCTACGTTTTTCTCTCTCTCACTCATTTTCTGTTTTTCTCTCTCACTCATCGAGAAACCCTCCTACGTTTTTTTAAAGTATAATCAACTCTTCTTGTATGGTTGCAGATATATTGTTTTGATGCCCTCACTCTCGAGAATAAGTTTAGTGTCATCACCTATCCAGTTCCCCAGTTGGTGGGACAAGGGGCTGTTGGGGTTAATGTCGGCTTTGGTCCAATGGCTGTGGGTCCAAGGTGGTTAGCATATGCTTCCAATAATCCACTGTTGTCTAACACTGGCCGGTTAAGCTCACAAAACCTAACCCCTTCTACCGGTGTTAGTCCATCGACATCCCCAGGTGGCAGTAGTTTGGTTGCTCGTTATGCAATGGAATCTAGTAAGCATTTGGCATCTGGGCTAATCAGCCTGGGAGATATGGGATACAAGACTTTATCCAAGTGTTGTCAAGAGCTACTTCCTGACGGTTCGAATTCTCCCGTGTCGCAAAATTCAGTTTGGAAATTCGGAAGACTGGCAGGAACTGATATTGACAATGCAGGAATGGTTAGTGTTATGCTTTTGTGTAGAGTGCATTTCTATTTTGATAAAATCTTTCTTTTCTCTATATTTCAGGATAAAAGTGTAGGTGTTTTAAATTTGAGGTCAAACCTGTTACTTTGGGTGTCATTTCTAAGTAATTGATGTTTGCAGCATCACTATATTGAGATTACTTTCCCAACTAACCCAGAGCTAATTTAAAAGTTCCGATTTGATTCCTCTAGGATTATTTTGTGCGATGCTTCTACTTATAAGAAGGCTAGCAACGTAATGTGATTTTAATTTTAAAGAAATTATGATCTCTGAACAAATAGGATTTAGTTTAATTTAATAAAGGGGTAGAATCTGCAAAGAGAATGAAATGATTGTTATCTATTTTCCAATCTTGTCTCCAGATGGAACAAATTAAGCCCAATGTTCCTTTTGTATATGAAAGTTGCAAAGCTGAAAGGGAAGGGCAAAATGACTGCAATGAGATCATAATTAGATTTAAGAGGATGCATTTGTGATTGTTCTGTCTTCTTTATATGTTGCCAAGTGAATATTTTAGATTATAGAGGAGCTTTGGAGAATCCAATGGCTGATACTAGGTTCAAATGATTGATTTTGTAGGTTGTCGTAAAGGATTTTGTTTCTCGAGATGTTATATCTCAATTTAAAGCTCATTCAAGCCCAATTTCTGCACTAAGTTTTGACCCTAGTGGGACCCTTCTGGTAACTGCATCAGTATATGGAAATAACATAAACATCTTCAGGATTATGCCATCTCATGTACTCTCTGGATCGGGTGTTCAAAGTCATGACTGGAGCTCTTCTCATGTGCATCTTTACAAGCTACATCGTGGAATAACATCAGCTGTTAGTACAATTTTAGTTTCAAGATATATCTTATTTTCTACGTTGATTTCATATTAATATTATTGCATTCTTATGTTTAATTTAACAGATGATTCAAGATGTTTGCTTTAGTCACTATAGTCAGTGGGTTGCGATTGTTTCATCCAAGGGGACTTGCCATATTTTTGTCTTATCCCCTTTTGGAGGTGATACAGGATTTCAAACATTTGGTTCTCAGGGTGAAGAGCCTTCCCTTTCTCCAGTTTTATCCCTGCCATGGTGGTCTACCTCGTCTTGTGTCACTAATCGGCAACCTTTCCCACCCCACTACCTGTTGCCCTTTCTGTTGTCACCAGGATAAAATACAGTAGTTTTGGATGGCTTAGTACGTCAAGCAATGTTGCGAATTCTACAACAGGAAAGGTTTTTGTGCCATCTGGTGCTGTTGCTGCTGTTTTTCATAATTCTATATCACCTGCTCTTCAGCATGTTGACCATAGAACTACTTCCTTGGAACATCTTCTGGTTTATACTCCATCAGGTCATGTAGTTCAACATGAGCTTCTCCCGTCAATTGGGGCAGATTCAGGTGCTAATAATTTAAAATTTCAAACAGCTTCATATACACATGTCCAAGAGGATGACTTGATGGTGAAAGTTGAACCTGTTCAGTGGTGGGACGTATGTAGGAGGTCAGATTGGCCAGAAAGAGAGGAATGTATTTCTGAGGCTACCGTTGAGAGACAAGATGTTGCTGAAGGTGTTGAAAGTGAACCGGTTAGTGAGGAACGCAGCATTGATTCTTTGGAAATTAATGATAATGTCAGTGGAGAAATGAATACGAAACCATTTCCGACAAAGCCCCATGATAGCTTCCACCGGTACCTTTCTAATGCAGAGGTGCAAGTAAACTCCTGGAGGTTACCGATATGGCAAAAGACTGAGGTAGTTCATGTTCTTAGAGTTCTACTCGTAATTGGTGCAATAGCTCAGTTGAGATTTAGTTTTTTTCATTATTACAGATTTCTTTCTACATGATGGATTCTCCGAGAGCCAATAGTTGTAAAGGTGGCGAGTTTGAAATTGAGCTGGTCCCAGTTAATGAAGTTGAAATCAAAAGCAAGGAATTATTACCTGTTTTTGATAGTTTCCATCGTATCAAATCAAGCTGGAATGATAGGTGATCACCTTTCCATTCTTGGTTTTTTTGCAGCTCTACCAATATTTTGAACTCTGAATTTGATGTTGATATTCTTGCTCGATGTTTCTGGTTATTATTGATTCTAAGTGAAATGTTTTATTCTGGCAGACGATGCACGGAAAATGTCCCTGAAATGTGTTGATATTACATGTTTGTTTACTACGTTGTGTTTAGAATCTTTTAAGTACCTATCTTGGTTGTTCCATTTAGGTGTTCTTCCGTTGGGAAGTATCCTCCATCTTTGTCTCCTGATCATCATCAAGGTGAATATAAAGCCTCGCAAGAGATTATTATTTGTCATTCGAAGCCAGCGTCACTTAGCTCCACTGAAAGTTCCGGAGGTAATATGTGATTGCTTGAAAGCAATTTTTGTTTTGCTACCAAAATGCCCTTGCCTATAAATCCATGTCATTTGATGATAATAATCTGATCAGGTTCATCAAGGAGACTGGATAATCTACTTGATTTTGATCAGATTAATTGCGAGAAGCCTTGTCCACCAATTCACCAGGGTCTGAATGAAATTTGCCATTTAAAAGTTGCGAATGGCTTCATTGAGCCGTCGGTACTAAATCAGGAGTGTTTGACTGGCGAATCTTCTCCTTTTCAGCACTTGGAGAATATATATTCTGATACCAGTCACTCTATGACAAGCGATTTTTACTCTTTAGAGAGTAAGTTGCCTCCATTAAGAACTAAGACTGATGGAACGCCATCTTGCAATGCTGCTGGTATTGGCAGTGCCTCAATGTTGCATGTAGACCATTATGATGTACCTACAGACATTCTGACAGATGAGTCGTCAATTTGTGCGCAACAGATTCCAGTTGATTTTGGACATTTCCAAGAAGGGCAGTATGATATCTTACTGCAAAGTGAAAGTGGCAAGTTGTCTGAACATGCCAACGATGATGTTGATAGCAGCAGCAACCCCCGTGGGAAGGGAAAACTGGAAGAGGATGGGGAAAATGATGAAATGCTTGGTGGCATGTGTGTGTTCTCTGAAGAAGGTAGAAACCTGAAGTTGTGGTGTTGCATTCCCCAAACAAACTCGGCTGAATTAATTGATAATCATGTCATTTTTTCTGGAACTAAATTCACATGGCTTTTACATGGTCGGGTTTCTTTTGGCAGGTTGAACCGGATTCGTCGCTTTGAAAAGCTTAGGCGAAGGTATGTTTTTCGATTCAAAATGCATTGCACTGTAAATAAGGGGTGGGTGGGCACCGGTGGTGATTGTATTGTTTGCTATGAATGCTTAAAGCGATGTAAGAGCATGCATGCATGCATCATCTTTCTCTCCTCTCTTTTGTACATTCTTTTAGCTGGCACCACCTAAAAAAACGGAGTATTGGACATAGGAGACAGAGTTTAACTCGAATGAAAACTCGTTCTGGCACTAGGTTCGGGTTCGGGTTCGGGTTCGGGTTCGGGTTTCTTTGTCATTATCATATCGAGTTTGTTTGACTACAAAACATTATGTGAAGTTTGTTACCCCAATCTGTATAACAATATTGTTTGTCTGGTGATGGAAAAAAGAAAATCAAATGAAATAACTTCGTATCCATAAATCCTCCACTCTTTGTTCTGCCTATGCAATGGAAGACAATTGATCATCTTTTCTGACAGGATTTAAGACGTGTTCAAAAGTTTAATGTAATTTAGGGTTTAAATTATTCGAGAAAATAATAAAATTGTCGAAGTGAAAACTTTATTATAGTATAGAAATTACGATAGATATTAAATTTAATTGAAAATATATAAAATGCGTTTCAATTTTTTATATAATTTTTTTTTAAAGAAAATACTCTTCTTTTTTTTTTAAAAAAAAAAAGCTTGCAAGTTACCTCTTCTTTATTCTTTCAAAGCATTTCCCCTTCTATACGATGAATGTGAATAAAAAGGATTTTATAAGTCATGCTAGTTACTATTAATAAATAAATTTTAAACGCTTTTAGAATATTTTGCTGGAGTGATCATCTAGTATATATTAAAAGCAAAGGTAGAAAAAAAGATACATTCATTTCTTCCTTAATATTTTAAAATATAATATTATTTTTAATAAATAAGATAAACTATTTGGTCACCCAATTTTTAGGGAGTTTGATCATTTATATAAAATATATATATCTTTTTATTTACAGTCGTCGAATAATATTTTAATTTCAGTCACATAATTGTTAAATCAATTAAGTCTAAATCAATACATTGATATTAGTTTAGAAGATCCTCTTAATAAGAGTCCGACGTCAACACATACCCAGTATATCAAATTAGAATTTTTTTATATTGTTGATAAAATAATTTTGAAGGTAAACTAACTTTAGAATTAATTATAAATATATTTTATATATTATAAATTATAATATTAATTAACAATATAATGACCAAAATGTAAATATTTCTTAATAATAGTGATTAAAATTAAGAAAAAAATATTTGAGAGATCAAAGTACAAGTGTCTTAAAAATTAGATGAGTGTCGCTGTAATTTATCTTAATTTGTATAAATTGTATTTGAACATATACTACATTGTATTTATCCAGATTAATAAAAAAATTAACCATGAATAAATTACATGGACGCAAGATGAATAGAATTGAAGAACATAAACTAAATTTATAACTTACATAAAATTTAATATAATATAAAGATTAATGATAGAATACCTTTTGTTTATGTAAAGAAATATGACTGTCTAGATTTTAGTAAACAAAGAGCGAAGCACTGAGAGAGGAATCAATCCACCCGTTGTTCTTGTTTATTGTTACAGATAAATTTTGTTAACGTTACAGTATAAAAACAGTAAAGAATTTTTTTTTGGTAAGTCAATTAATTCTGACTTTCCTTAATCTCCTCAATAACTGCTATATATTTTGATTTCATAAGCCATGGTGGAGCGTCAATTTCAGCTTCCTCTGTTGTTCTTTGGCCTGTAATTCAAGTTATTAAACAAAGCTCCTTCCTTCTTTCGAAGAAACAGGAAAGTCACCATGGATATTGTCAATCAGTTGCAGAGACAGTTCATTGACCATTCCACATCGCTGCATCGTGAGGTACAATTTCTTTTCTTTTATGTTCTTTTGATTCGTTGTTTAGATTTTTACCAAAAGATTTGATGTTTTCAACAGAATCTCGGATGGGGTGGAAATATTTCTGCGAAATTATTTGTTTTAAGGGGAAATGCCAAATCCAGTGGGGTCTTATCAGATTTGTTTTCCCTGGTAAAAAAACAAAAATGAAAAGTTTGGGTTTTTGTTCTTACTTATTGTCCCATCATTTGTTCAGGGATTTGTGGATGGTCAATTTACTGAACTCCAAAAGCTGCAAGATGAAAACAGCCCAGAGTTTGTCGTCGAGGTTGTCTCTCTTTTCTTTGAAGATTCTGAGAAGCTTCTTAACAATATGGCCAGAGCACTGTGAGTTTGTCTTACTTCGTCTCCTTCCTTCCTATTCTAAGTGTTTCTTTTCTGGGATCTAATTTTCATGGTTTTTACTTCAGTGAGCAAACACAAGGTGTTGATTTCAAGCAAGTAGATGCTAGTGTTCATCAGCTTAAGGGTAGTAGTTCCAGGTATTATATACACATCTCCTTTTGACTTTTCATATTGATTTTGTTGTTTTTCAATTGTGAATATTCAATCTGGATGCCTGGGAAAATCAAATTGTTGTTTCACTGCTTCATGTGGAGAGTTGGATTTGTATTTGCTGATGTCTGTGCCAAAAGTTCTTATGTGTTTCTGTCTCTGTGGTAATAGCATAGGTGCAATTAGAGTTAAGAATGCATGCATCGCCTTTCGAAGCTTTTGTGAGGCCCAAAACCGTGAAGGGTGAGTTCTCGACTCGAGATTTCTCGATATATCTGTTACGGTCGTACTCTGGCATGTATGCTGCTTTGAGATACTTAAACATGTTCACTTCCATCATAGATTGTTAAGTTCTTTATGATTGTTTAATGGATTAAAATCAAGTTCAACAAGTCTTTTTCCCCCCTTCATTTCTGGTTGTTCTTGCTTGTTGTTCACGCATTTCACTCTGTAATGTGTGACAAAGATGACTCCTTTTATGCATCTTGCGGGATGCCTGCAACAGGTGTTTGAGATGCCTGCAACAAGTCACTCATGAATACTCCCTACTGAAGAATAAGCTTCAAACCTTATTCAGGGTAATGCAATCTAGTTTCTCCCTGCACTGCATTGATAATCTATTAATCGATTTTCATTTTTCTTAATGCGTATATTTCACCGGGAAAATGAGCGTAGGTGCTCGTTTGTTTCATATCGAGTTCGTCTGTTTCTCCCCCCTAACTGTAGTTTTAACTGGAGCCATTCTGTTTCCATCTTTCAGCTTGAGCAACAGATCCTTGCAGCTGGTGGATCGATTCCGGTAGCGAAATAAATAACATTTTTATCATCCTCGTGGTGAAACAAAGAAAGAACGAATGGCCGATGTTGCCGATACCTTTTCTTTATGAAGTCGATGTTAAATTATCAAATGATTTTACATGGATTCGTGTCTAAAACCCATATGAGGTAAGAATAATGTCGCGAATACACATTTTTCAAGCTTTGTGCTGCGTAAGCTTATATATGATAAGTTTTCTCTGTCGTTCAACGTTTGAGCATTTCATGTTACTTTGATCAAACGCTAGAAGATGTTACTGATCGGAATTCAGTTCGGTCGGTTTTATAACAACCTTCAAGAGATGATTGTTATATGTGTAGGATTCAAATCTTAATATCCGTTACCCCTTTCTCCGATCGCAGCTATTGTCGAACGTGACCGGAGAGTTTAAACCCTGTCTTCATGTTGTGTGTAGACCTCGTGCCATCATTAAATGGTCAATGCGTTAACCTAAAATGGATGTGGGGGTATATAATGAAAAAGGGTTTACTATATTATACAAGGTCTGGTGCGGTTAATGTTTCCTCGAGTTTATAATATGAGATTAATGCATTCTCATGATCAATTTATCATTTTCTTTAAAACATGAAACGTGAGATACCCGAACTCGAAAATCCTTTTACTATCTACTTTATAACTCCATGATGAAAAATGGAATGCACATGATGATTGGTGTTGCTGGGTTTCTTTGTTGTTACTTTTGGTGCATTCCATTTCTCTGCACGCACCTCCATTGCTACATTCCTTGGGGACCAACAAAAACCATTATCAAGTCTACATTTGTGGTTCGAGTGAATGTTTTTATAACTTTTTTTAGATAATGTAAATTGTATTTATAATTTTAAAAGTCATAATGTCTCGAAATATTTTTAAAATTCTCTTAAAGATAAAAAATAAAATTTTAAAATCAATACTCCTATAATATAACGCCAATGGTTAAACATTTTCATCAATCACGCAAAATATAATGCTTTAAAAATTTCTTCTAAAAGTGTGAGATTACCTCGTAGTATAATTTGAAGAGTATTTTTTACTCTATTTAGCTTCATTCTCAAACAGCCTTGCGTTAGGTTTGATCAATTAGATGAAAATTTATGAATTTTATTGATGACGTGTCATATCCTAGCTGAACATTGCCACCCTGTGTCCAGTCGCGTGATCCCTGCCTCTATCACCCACCGCCCCTACTTGCTGACCTGTCTCCTGGAACTAACCCTCTGCCTTCCATGTAGGTTTGGACAACCGTCTACCCCACAAATCCAACCCTAATAAAGCAATAAAACCAAGAAACATTAACAATATTCCGTTCATAACAAAAAGGGAGGAAAACTAATAATAATAATAATAAAAAAACATTTCCGGTTTCATTCAGTGTTAAAACTAGAAAGTCCGCCGTCAACGCTGCTCTATGCATCTTCTCTAAGAAGCCATTATCAAAAAGCTCAATATCATCCACCATTGCTTCTTCTTCAAGCCAGTCTTTGTTTTTCTTCATTATATAAATATAATGTGTGATGCTGATAGTTTCTCCATTAAAGGCTTTCACGTTTGTATCCCCACACGAGAAACCGGTAGTCTTCTCTCACGAAAAAGCTTCATTTGCCAACTCAAAAGCCTTACCTTTTTGTTCTTTTATAACACCCTACTTCAATGCCCATTCCCCAGCATCGCTGCTTCACTGGGAAACTCGGGTCTTCTTTGATTCATCGTTTCAATGGCTAAACAAGGAAGAATGCATGTGGGTTCTTATGCTCTGTTATTGGTTGCTCTGTTTCAATGTGGATTCTTGGGTTTTGCGATTTTAGACCCAGTTGATTTCTTGGCTTTACAGTCCATTAGAAAGTCTCTCCATGACTTACCCGGATCTAATTTTTTGGCTTCCTGGGATTTTACTTCCGATCCTTGTAACTTCGCCGGCGTTTACTGTGAGTCCGATAGAGTAGTGGCTCTTAATCTCGGTGATCCTCGGGCTGGTTCGCCGGGTTTAACCGGGAGGATAGATTCGGCCATTGGGAAACTATCTGCTCTCGTCGAGTTATCCATTGTTCCGGGTCGGATCTATGGGTCGTTGCCGGTGTCAATCTCGCAATTGAAGGGACTGCGTTTTCTTGCGATCAGCAGGAACTTCATCTCCGGGAATATTCCGGCGACTCTGGGACAACTGAGGAGCCTTAAAACTCTTGATCTCAGCTACAATCAGCTCACCGGAGGAATCCCTCGCTCCATCGAAACATTGCCGGAGCTCACCAACGTTATTCTTTGCCACAACCATCTCTCCGGTACAATCCACCGTTTTGTTCCCACGTCCTAACCCGACTGGACCTCAAACACAATGCCCTCTCCGGTTCGCTAGCTCCGAACTCCCTCCCTGCTTCCCTCCAGTCCCTCTCACTCTCCTGGAACCAGCTGACCGGACCGGTAGACAAGCTTCTATCCCGGCTCAACAAATTAAATTACCTAGACTTAAGCTTGAACCGATTCACAGGTCCCATCCCGGGCCATTTGTTCTCATTTACAATCACGAACCTTCAGCTGGAACGGAACTTGTTCTCCGGTCCAGTCCAACCCGCCTATCAAGTAACGATACCGACCGTCGATCTCAGCCACAACATATTGTCGGGTCACATATCACCGATGTTCTCGACCGTACAAAATCTTTACTTGAACAATAACCAGTTCACTGGTAAGGTCCAGCCAGCTTTGTGGACCGGTTATTATCGGCCAGCATACGGATACTTTATCTGCAACATAACTATTTGACCGGAATTGAGATTAATCCGACGGCGGAGATTCCTCTGAGGAGTTCGATATGTTTACAGTATAATTGCATGGTGCCGCCCGTTCAGACGGCTTGCCCATTGAAGGCGGGTAAAGAGAAGACTAGGCCTTCTTCCCAGTGCAACAAACGGAAAGGATAAGATTGGTAATTCCAACGATCTTGCCGAGGGAACTTCTGGAAAAATGGGATTATTAGCATACAATTATTTTTATTTACGGGGGTGATTTTGTGGGTAAATGTTGAAATAAAGAGAGTTTATTGTTGTTAATACATTACAATTTAAAAATAGAATTTCAACTCGAAATTTTGATAAATTTTATTACAAATATAAAACATTAAAGTCATTAAAATTTTCTTTTTATTATGTTAATATTAATACCAATCAAGATAAATATGAATTTATATATATGCATCTGTATTATGTTGTCTTTCATGTGTGGGAGGTGGGGTAGAAAAAAAGGTATAACTAAAACGAACGGTTCATGAGTTGTAGCAGCTTTCCATTTGCACGAGCTTGGCGAAAAAGAAAACACAACAATCATGCCCAAAACATAGATGGAATACATATCATCATTGGCATTGGCATTGGCATTGGCATTGGCATTGGCATTGGCATTGGCATTGGCATTGGCATTGGCATTGGCATTGGGAGTTGGGGCCAGCCTAGCAACACCAATGAACTTGTATTTGCAGCTCTACTTTTCACAACTCCAAGTATTTCATTCACCATGCATTTACCTAAAAACAGTAATCCAAATAGATAATATTAGGCTCTAAAAGTTTATTTTAAAACACACTAAAATTCAAGTCTTTACTCCAACAAACTTAGCTATTATTAATCTTGGAATAGAAGTGGTCCTAATAGGTTACTTATGCATTTGTCCTCTTCATAGTGAGAACCGAAAAAACAAAATAAGATTAATTAGGCTTGGTTAACATTTATAATAATATTACAGTTTCTAGGCACATGGAGTATAGCAGCAAATATTAGCATCTAAAACTCAAAATTTAACCTATTTATTTATCCTAGTTAAAGGACTACACCTGCCTTCATGTTATTAATTAAAATTTTATTTAAATTTATGTATACAATACATACTTATTATTATTTTGACTACATTCAAGCTTAAATATAAAAAAATGAATCGAATCTAACATAATTCACGTACACTCGTAATGTATTTTTTTTTTATAAACTGCATACCACTACTAACTCTTGTCGTTTTCCTTTCAATTCTTTCCTATGTGATTTGGGACAAACGATACCTAAAAGTCTTGTAACTTTGCCTCTTAGATATGGTTTCATGTGCATAATAATCTTAAAAATAAAAAAGGCATGGAAATACACTGTAAAAATATTATAGTATGGTATTAAGTAGATGGTGGACCATCACATTTATTTACCCAAGAAAGAGATGAGAAAGAGTTCATAGACAATGACAATGCAAAAATCTGAAAATTTGAGCATGGATTGTGAGGGCTGATGTTGTTCATCAATTTAGCTATATATACACACTATAACAATTGAAATTTTTTAAATTTTCTTTCTTTCAAAACACTCATTTTTCAATCTAAATTGTTAAAAACAATGTTAAACTACCCATAATAGTGGCACTCATATTCTTTGTCACCTAATAATAATTATGATGTTGGGGGGGGGGGTTTGCAATTGTTAAGTACAAATATCTCTTTTGATTAAGTAGGGGGCGCATTTACTGACACCTTTTGTCTGTAATATTTTTTTTTAACATTCGTTGACCAATATTTCTCGAAGTAGTATCATTTGGCTGACGTGGTGTAAAAGCGCATCCCCGGGTACGAGCTTTCCCGGGATTCTAATGACTTGGATGCCACGTGTGGAAGGCGCATCCCCGGGGACGCGCCTTCCATTAAATGTCATAAATGCCCCCATCCGTTTTTCCCCAACTACCCCTCCTCCTTCCTTATATAAACCCCATCAACCCTCCCTCATTCTTCATACCAAAATCATCTTCTCCTCTCTTATATAACTCAAATTCTCCAACAAATTAAAAGTAAAACTAAATTGATAAAATATGTAATTATTGAAGATTAAATGTGTAATTATACTAATTTTATTAACTTATGCATCAATATTTTCTTTAAATATTGATAACAAATGACTAGATTGATAACATCTAAATAATTAACTGATAAAATTAATAGATCGATAATAAAAAACACTTTACATAACATATTAATTATTTATAATAATAATAAAAATAAAATCTTTATTATTAAAAGAAATACCAACGTGGTATATAACTCAGCAGAACCCAAATGGAAGGAGCGTCCCCAGGAATGCGCCTTCCACACGTGACATCCGAGTCATCAGAATCCCGTGAAAGCGCGTTCCTGGGGATGCGCCTTTGCTCCACGTCATTAAAAGGGTGCTACTTCGAAAAATATTAGTCAACGAATGTTAAAAAAAATATTACAGATAAAAGATGTCAGTTAAGTAAATACGGCAAGTAGGGGCCCTTATGTCTTACATGTTCCCTTATCATTTTAGGGTCCCTATTGATTTTCGTGTTTCGATCCCATAAAAAAATAAGGGATAATTTTTAAACACATAAAATTTTAAAATTTTATTTAAAATATATCAAATTTCTTACAATTCGGTCTAATACATATTTATAATAGTACGTTGGATTTTATAATTTGTATTGTATGCATAGTGGGTATTACTTTATTCAAAGTACATAGTATGTCTTATTCCATTGGAGAGTGTGGGGGCTGACTTTAGCTTATATCCAAGAAGTTATATATTTAAAATTGAATTTAATGAACTAATTTGGTTACATTGAAACCCCTAAGGGCATCTCCAACGCTGCGCTGCATTAGAGATTTTCTCCAAAGTAGAGATGAGAAAGCTCTTCAGCCTTGTGCCACTTCCATCGCTATAGTAGAGTATTGCTACAGTACCACGCTAGATGTAGCGCGGTACTGTAGCTCATGCTAAATTTAGGTTTTTTTTAACTTAAAATATATTAAATTATAAGATATATAAAAATATATTAAAATTAGATAAATAATCATACTATTTTTTTGTAATTTTTCGTATTTTTTTATATTTTTCTGATTTTTTATATCCGTAAATTAATATTATAATAGTTAAATATTGTGAATAAGGCAGAGTTAGTGGTAACATAGAGATAGCGCTGGAGATGAATTGTTGTTTCATCTCTAGAGTATAGATAGAGATACAATAGAGTAGAGATGAGGACTGGAAATGACCTAAATAACTTAATATTAATATACTAATAGAGAATGACGAGGCATTGTTTCCAAGGAATTAAAAGTTAAAACGACATGTGCCCCATCAACATGTATTGAGGAATTCCCCAATGCATGGCTTAATCCACCGTCCAAGGTTTAGGTTTTCATGCGTTTCTCATACGCTGATTAGATAGCACATAATAGTAAAGAAAGAAGATATGGGGTATCAACTTTTTTCCATGGGTGTTTTTTTTTATACAATTGTGGCTTCTTTATGTTGTGTAAAGTCTTTGATTCTGTCAGCTACTTAACCCTGAAAATCTTGGGAAAAAGCAACTCCAAATTCTTTTGATGGATTGGTAGGCCATCTTTCCAAATAACTTAATCGAAAATTTGAAGGTGTTCAATGACGATTCACACTTTTTGATTTAAGTAAAGAGCTATTGGAGTTGAACATGAAGACATCGATAGATTAGATGACAATTCATCATTTCTGATTTAGATCGAAAGTTGTAGGATAATGATGGAAGTGAAGTATATGTGAATGAGCCAAACTTAAATGGGCCTAGAAGCTGGAAGGAATTGACATTAGTGGGTGAAGCACTGAGATTTAGCCGTTTCTCTGCAGAAGTTTGCATGCATGGAATGTAAGCCCCACCCCCATTGTTTGTTTCCTAAGGGCACCCTTAAGAAATTGAGAGGCATACAGCATTACACCATGAACCAACAAACCGAAACAGCTAGCATTTCATTACGGTTCCATCTTATGCTTTCCTTCTGTCTTTTTACTCGAACTCATCGGTGTAGTCGACCACAATTCTAGAAAACACAAACCTGTCATCGTCGCTGCAGTTTACTCCGGTCGAATCTATGTTGTAATGAGACACATGAACAAACTTACACGGAGAGTTGTATTGTTTATTTATGTACGGCTAGAGTTTCGTTAAACAATTACACCTTATTCAATACTAATTAAAAATATTGTGTATGTCGTATGATTATAGCTTACAGATGTTACGGATTGTCTTCAATAGTAATATTGCCTCCGGACTCTCTTCTTGTTCGTAGAGACCAGTGCTTCTTTACCAGGAAATTCCCACTTAACCATGTCCCCGTCCCAAGAAGAGCTGACCAACATAGGGTAGCTCGGGTGCCAACTACAGTCTCTTACTGGTGATGTATGGTGCTTCAGTACTGCAACTTGGGCTCCTGTTACCTGTAATAAGATAGAACCGTGTTATTACCCTCAAGAAAACAGAATTTCATTGTATAGCACTCCCCGCCCGTATTTAGTTTCATGCAATGGCTTAGTACATTATGCTGACGTATAATATACATTCATTTTGTCAGCATAATCACTCGCTGATGGCATCTTTATCAGATGGCAACAGACATCTTTAACGAACATTGCAACTATAGTCGATAAGTGCAAAACTCGGTAACAAATTGAATCCAATAAAGAGCATCACAGTAATATACAGAAATGAATATCAATTTTGGTTACTTACTACATCATAAATATAAACCCGGGAATCATGAGATCCGGTGTAAATGTACTTTTGGCCCGTGCTGCAACAAAACATTCGAGAAATCAATGACATGTTAATAAATACTTTAACACAGAGATGAAGGAAAATATCTTGCTAATTTGCTAATATATGAAGCAAACAGAAAATAAGAGCACTCACCTGTGTTCGGGGGAAAAATAACAGCGAATAAGAGTACGCAAGACCGAGTGACCCTTATAAGTAGCCACAGATTGGTCACACGGGTGTTTCAAATCTCTGGCCTGTGGTGGGTAGTCCATCCATCTGTAATCCCATTCGTAATTCCTAAACCCTAAGTTGCTGCAATAACATATAAAAATGTTTTTTAGCTATAGCTTCAAACTATCGCCGAAATTCAAATCGATAAATAAATAAAGTTGTGTTAAATAGCATACACACATGACATATGCATGCAGAGAAAATCTAAAGTATGCGCTTGGGAAACCGAAGAAAGGCATACCAGGAGGTATTGGAGGACATTTTTCTGATATCCCAAAGCTTTATAGTCTGATCTTTACCATTTGATATGAAATAACGACCATCTCCACGACTGTCGATAAATGTAATACCTTCTAGATGTCCCATCAAGACTCCTGCAGGCTTATCTTTTGCAATGAAGCAACGTCTATCCCACACCTAACAAAATCAAAATAATATCATCCTTTACTTAATCAAAAGCGAAAATACGGCATATCTACATCCCAAGCTTACAGTACCGTGCTCAGGCTTTCTTGAATTTACCTTGCAGAGATTATCGTCACTCCCAGAATATATCAAATTACCACTTTCGTCGGCAAAAGTTACTGTGTTAACATCAGCCTGCAAGATGAAATAGGAATCAACTTTAGGTCCCTGAAAATAAAGTATTTTCTAGCTCATGCAACATTTGGGAGCTTAAATGACAGACGTCTAAGGCAAGAGCTAACTTAGATACAACCACAAGTCGGCAGGGGCAACCAATACAAGAGAAAAATAATAATACGAGAAAACAAGTATCCGTCTCCGTTAAATATTATTCTCGAGGAAGCCAAATGTTCAACTTCCACACATTTTTATTAAGTCACACATTTGATAGGGATAAAATGATGATTGGGATAAATCAACAATACCAATGATAAAATAATTATAAAACGACAAGCTTATCATGTTGAGAATACACAAGCAGTGAACCCACAGTGTGTGCCACAATTCGAAGGGAAAGCTTGTTTGATTCGAGATCATAAACATATATTGAGTTGTCACTGCTTCCAGCTACAAGTTCTCGTCCGTCGGTTGAAAATTTCACAGAGAATAATCCGAAAGAATACCCTCTATAGTCATGAGAAACAAAGTCCAATCCTTCATGGATCTCCTGAAAAACATTACAAGTCCAAAGGTGTGACCAAAAAGATTGTTGGGAAAAATAATGCTTGGATGAATATACTAGGCACCCACAATCAGAAAATTTCATGTTGTTCACCTTCTATATATGTGTGCATGTGTGTATGTGTTCGTATTAGTCATGAATCGACACGAGTCTTTAATGTGAAACCACTAACTAATAGCCATCCTAATTTCAAACGATTACAAAGGAAAGCATTTTACCGTGACATTTGCAAGGGATTCTGTGGTGGCAGACCCGACATTAACAATATGAACTATAGGTGACATGCTGGTATAAACCTGAAATAAAGGAATATAAATTTGATTAGGATATCTGCAAAAACAATAAAACATTTGAGGCCATTTAGAACAAGCCTTTCACTTACCAGATGCAAACAATTTTGACTGTAAAAAATCAACAAGTATTAAAACATTCATTCTGTATTTAGAGTTGGAAAGAAACTAGTCCACGTTAAAGCCTTAATTTCGTATCTTATAAATCATTACAAAAATGATTTGCTCAAACAATGATGGTTGCTTTTCAATTTAAGAGTCTTTTTCCATCTTTATTCCTTGGCATTTTTAATCTTCCCCATTATTTGTGCTTTTTAGAATTGTAGGTTGACATTAGGTAACCAAAGAAACAAACCGAGAAGCCAGGGTAACACAGATTATCACCCTAGTTATAGGTAATAAATCCATTACAAGAAAACTTGAACGTGAAACCAACAGATAACCGAATCAAAGCAGGCACAGATGCATGTACAGATGTGCAGACAAATCAATTACGTGGACTACAAACTCTGTGTAGGCAGTGGATGCTTCTTGCCTTCTTCTGCGCAACTTCATTCAATAAGATCCTATATTTATTCCTTTTTAGAACACAAAACAAGGATCGGGACATCAGAGACTAAAGTTTCATCTGATAGTTTTTTTCATTTCCCATAGAGAGTAAGACCACGACATCCTATAAGATACACTAATTTGGTTGGCATTCAAAAACTATCCGCTACCACTTACCATGGAAAACCATTGTTTGTAACAAAAGCTGAAGTGCTAGTAGAATACTAAAAAGTTCAAGAAAACGACAATGCAAACTGAGATGCTTTTTATTGATTTGGAGCTTGAAATGCACTATCTTAGCCACAATGTTCCCTGCAGAAGAAATGTCAACTATAATAGTTTTCGAAATGTTCTAGTTCACGGGAAGGAATACACTTAAACATGTTAAAATTAGAAGGGGGAGTTTATTCCGGCACTATATTCCCTTAACATCAGAAATTTTGCTGAAAATAATGAGTAAAAGAAACTCAATTGAAATTAACCATTTCTAATACGAACTCACAACATGGCGCTGATCTGGAGAAAGGGATGTGTCAGTAACTGTCCAGCGTAAACTCTTAGCAAGAATGTTCTTCTGAACTTTCCAGCCTCTATCTACGTCGTATATTAATATTGCTTCCCTGAAACCAAACATTTGCAATCAAATTAAATCAAACCTATAGTCCAATCAAATTAAATTAAATCAAATATAAGGAAAGGAAGAAATACCTGAAACCCAGCAACAAACAGAGAACCATCGGCTGAAAATGAGAACATAGGCCGGCTGGTCGTTTGGTCCACAAGCCAAGGGCCATTTACAGGCAAATACCTGCTAAGCATGTGACAACGATCTCTGGATGAGAATCTTCCTCTTCCCGAATAGTTTCCTTCTCGACCTGCCAACATCCTCACTGGTGAAACGGGTAATTGCTGCTTTCCAGGCACGAGTCGACGAAGCTGATCAGGAGGTCCTGATCTGAGGTTTGTAAGCTGCGCAATCTCATCATCGACTTTATGCAATGATCTGTTGGACCTATTACTGCTACCAGCTTCATTGATGGCATTACCACCATCGAACAACTCGGATTCTATATCCAGCCTACTCATGGCGTACCCCATTTCATCAACGGCAACCCCAGTGGCTGAAACAAACATGCTTTTAATATAAAATCAATGCCAATATTTTCTAATGAATAATGCATACACATCTGATAACCCTTCGAGCCAAATAACAGTTTTTGGGTTCCTAACAGGTCAAACCTGAAAAAAAAAACAAAAACAAAAGAAACAGATAGAAATTGGGTATATCAAAGTTTTAAGAACTCAAAACAATGAAAACAATTAGTTTTTTAATTAGCTTAAAAATCACATAATCTCAGTACCACCATAAATATATTGATAAGCTTGAACGCTAAACCCAGATCCTAAAACAAGCCAAAACGTAGACTTTCTTCTTCAGTTACCCAGAATATGTATATCAACCACAAAGTCAAACTGTTTGCACAGAACGTAAGACTTACAAAACAAAGATTCGATCGTCAAATAAAAAGTAAACCCAATATAACAGCAAGGAAGACAGCTGATTACTAAGTGAAAGATTAGAAACGCAAACTGTCGAAAAAATCATTAACTAAGAGAGTTGGAAAGTGGACAAGAGACGAGTAAAGGTTACCTTCTTTTAGTTCTGTTGGAGATTCCTGAAAGTGTTTAGCCGCTGCTGAAATTCGTTCAGAGAAGGAGTTTGCCTGCAAATTATGTCAATAGTTTGATTTTAGTTTCGGGGTTATGAAATTTGGGGTTGTTGATGATTGGAACATGTTGAACTTTGAACTTGTTATGTTGTCGTCAAAGTTTTTAACTCTGTTTCTTCATGGTGTAGATTAAGGGTAAAAGTTCTATCGTATCTCTATTGTAGGAATGATTCAATTTAGTCCCTATATTAGTAAACTCTTAAATTAAGAAATTATTTCAATTAAACCCTCGAATTAAGAAATTAAATCAATAAACACTTTGATTAAATTTTATTATCATTTTTTAACAGTTTACATATGTATAAATATTATTATCATGTAATATATAATATAATTTTGTCTTGTGGAGTATTGTGGGTTTTTTTTATATATATTAGTCATGAAGATAACGGGTTGGTTGATAGCAACTTAGAACCTCACATTGACTTTAGTGTGGCTTAAAATAACTTGCCAATCTGTAAATGTGGCACATGCACACCACGTCCATATATCTTCCTTTAAATTTATGCATATAGAGTAATATCTTGAAAGAGATGTATTATTAGGTACTTTAATCACATACTAATTTAAACTTTATTTTCAAATATAAGTTATCCCATGACTGAAAGTTGGGGAGATTAGAGTTATGTTTATAGAGTAGATATGCTATTTTGGATTGGAGGTTCAAGCTTTTGCCTTTTCAGCCTTTCCGGCCAATGCTTTGATCCCAAATCATTAAGGGCCATGTGATGGAGTTGGCTTTTCCATTTCCCTTGTTATCATTATAAATCACACGCGGATTATACGTCATCGAAAATATATTATGTGTTTAAATACATTTAAATTTATGATTTTTAAATTATTATAACAACAATGAGCTGTACAAGATAAGACTTAATCAATGAAGGCAATTTTGTTTTCCAATCTGATGGCATCGACCATTTGAGTTTTACTTTTACCAATACCAGCTGCTAAAACCTCTCCATTGGTTGATCTTGAGATGGATAAAGTTCGTCAGTACAATCAGATCAAACTGTTAACTTCTCAATAGATAATATTAGTTAAACTTAAAAAAATATTCTTTAGAGTTTGTGTCTCAGTTCTGCTCCATCCGGTTTGAAAATTTTGTAATGTAATATATTTGATGAAGAAATACACTAAGAGAAAAAAAAAAGGAGATCTGTAATGGATGTAAAGACTTCAAAATCGATTTGGTCAAAAGTGTGGGATAGGATCTCACGATATAGTATAGTCTTATCCATCTAGGGTTACTGTGTTCGTGCAAATATAAACATATATGCCAAGATTTCAATATTATATGGTTTACAGTACTATCGTAAATTTATCGTCGAATTATAGTAAAATTTTCTCATTTATTTGTGATTTTTTTATATAATTTTCTGTGTTGTTGTTTTTCTTTGTTCTTGTTTTGCAATAGTTTATTCAACGTTATTTGTAATAATATTAATTATATAAAAATACATATATAAGAAAAGTAATTTGTATTTAAAAAATATATTCCTTCCCTATTAATTTATCTATTTTAGAAATAAATATTGATTTATAAAAAATCTAAAAAAAAATTAAATAAGATACGCAAGAGATTATTGAACTATTAAAATGATATCTTTGATAACAAACTTTCAAAATAATTATAGAAATATTATTATAATTATTAAATTATTATTAAACTTACCAAAATATTACAAGAGATTTTTTTGAATAAGCTGAAGTGATTACAATATTGTTTGTAATAATTTTCTAATATTTAAAAGTTTATTAATAAATTTTTTTTAATTTAACTCAATAATTTTTTATATATACTTTACTTATAAATTTTATTTAATTTTCACTCGAGATGTAAGTGTGGGATTGAGATTTTGTTAAATAATAAAAATGTCAAATTAAATGGTCCCTAAATAAATAAAAGAACGAATTTAGGGTAAGAAGAAACATTCAGGTGTGGACAGGGAAGGGTTTGAAGTCGGCCGCTGAACCGAGTAATTATTCATGAGATTGGTTTGAAAGCTGTTGAATTATTCGTGGAGCGGTAGGTTTGGGAGGCCGCTGAACAGAGTAAATTGTCACACGAGTTGGCTACAATAATCTGACAGGAGGAATTATCATTCAGTTTTGCCTATTCCTCCAGCTGATCGGTTTAGGAATCCCACGAAGAGAGGTAAAAAAAAGCGCACCAGGAGTTTGTAAAAAAGGCTAAATGACTTGCATCTGTATTTACTTTGTTCTTTTTTTATTATTATTTATGGATTTGGTTACTTGTATGATTGCAGAATGGTACCTCTGGAAGCAATTGTGCCGGCAGCTCAAAACAATATAAACACTCAATTCATATTATCAGAGAAAGGCAAACAACGTGGGATGGTCAAAATAGATGTGTCCGCTCTTGGGTACTATAAAATGGGTGCGGATGTGTGCAAGTATATATAATTGAACAAGTAATAAAGTGATAAGTAGAGTATCGTCTCCACAGGAAATTGGGAAAATCAAATAGATTTCTCAATGCACTTTACTTTGTCACCTAAGTAAAGTTAGTGATAGTATATACAAATGATAATGTTGTGGTAAAATGGAATGACTGGTGTGAAAATGGAATGATAGTAATGTGGTAGCAAATGGATATGTCGTAGTAAATTAAAATGTAATGCAAGCAAACAAATGTAAATGCTAAGGCAAAATAAATGCAAATACTAGATTTAATATATAGGACTTTAACTTTCTCACACGACAAGCAGTTATGGGAATGAGCGATGGGAGTCACTAGAAACCTAAGTCTATTTCTGAATGGTATTTCCTTTATGTTTACCTTGCCCGACAGAGTCTACTGAAGTGCCCTATGCTATCTCTAGTAAGGGACTCAACAGATTAAAGATGCCTTGGTAAGTCCGATTGGCGTAAACCCTTGCAGTGATCCTATTGGTTCAGATAACAAGATATGTATCGGCAATACCTTTTTGCGGCAACATTAACATCTAACCTATCGGTTATGCTCAACTCTTTTTAGTCGAATAAAATCATATCCTTATCTCTAAGGTAGATTAAGCCTAGTTACTACCTAGAACCCGTTGTTTATGTAGTTCATCCCTAGTTCTCTCGAAGACTAAAGATATTTTTCCAAGGTATTCTCTCGAACCCAATGAACCTCCTAAGGAAAGGCTACTCTCGTAGCTCCTACAACCTTAAGGCTTTACGTCTTATAAACAAAACAGAATAACGCATAACAAAGTAACCATTCATTAAAATAAAAACTTAAACATTCAAGTGAACTCCCACCAAATATGATTAGTTCATGGGGCTCGAAATAAACAAGTTCAAGACAAGTTCCATTCGTTCTTTACAGCCCAATAACAAAATATGAAAGCAAATAACTAAGGAGAATAGAGAAAGCCTTCGACGTGCACTGCTCAATGCTCCTCTCGGTCACCAAGAACTGCTCCCAGCGGACTGGCTCCTCTTGATGCTCAGAACGCCACTCCCTTCTGCTAGTCAAGGAGAAATGCCACGGCAAGACGGATTGACTGAGAGTTGAGACCTTCTCACTCTAACTTTTTAAACTCAAATCAGTGTGGAACTAAAAATCTTTTTCATTTTGGCTTCATCCTCTATGTATAAGGAGAGAAAAACCCTAGGAATTGGTGTTGAAATTCCTAGGATACCCCAACTTTGCTTGATTCTCGTGAGGATTGGGCAGTGGTCCAGCATGGGCATCTGAAAATGGCTCATACTGGGTGGTTGGCTGAGCACCTGACATCTGCAGCAGGGCAGCATGGTCCAGCATGGGCGGCATGGTGCAGCATGGCATTTGCAGTGCTAATCTAGGTGGATTTCTCGCTCTTGGTGAAAATGGGAGACAACTGGCTTCAAAAATATCTTCTAACACTTTGCTCGCTTTTGAAATGCCAACCCAACTCGGCATTTTAATTCTCAGCAGTCTCCTTATGTCACGGCATTTCCCTTTCTCCTTTCCTTGCTCTCAATTCCAGCACATCATTAGACAAACACCTTCCCCATAAGGCAGTACTGATGACGAATTAAAATGCCGCAGCAAACCGAATTCCACACATACAACTAAATGCTTCTAAATGCATCTACATGGTTCTAAATGAGCTCTTAGACATTCAATAACTTAAGTGAAAATATCCTAAAATGTGACCTTTTTACGGAGTTATCAATGTGCTTGGCACTTGTGGCGGACAAGACAACAACAATTCACTTGCAACTTTGGGTGAGGAGTGTGATGCATTCGAGGCAGGTGGCATTATTAGAATGGAGAACGCATTTTCTCCTACAACAAGAACAATTTGGTGTTGCGAGCAGCAAGAGAGGAGGATAGAGAAACTGGGAGAGTTCACCATGGAATTTGTTGAAACTCCCAATTTGAGCGAGATCAAATGGGTTTCTGATCTAACAATTCCAACAAGTACGTTCGACACACTGCCATTTCCCCGCATTCACGTATCTTCCCCCCAATTCACTAGCTTTTATTTCTTTATGGGGTGTCTTTATGTTCCCATGAAATTCCAAATATTTTGTCATTAAGGCTTCGGCACTACCGGGATCCATCGGCACGACGGTCGTGTTGTCACTAAGGCTTCGGCATTGAGACTTCAAGAAAGCTGCATAAGTTGCATTCAACGAAGGATCTTGATCTCCTCTTCCAGTAAAGTTATAGCCTGTTGCTGAAGGTATTGCAGTGACCTACTCCAATCGTATGAGCGCCTGCGTTCAGCGTTCAGTTAGCACTCAATTCAATCATATATTTGTTTAATCAGAGTAGAGATATGAACAACTGCTTCATGCATAATTAATCATACAAAAAACTCTCACTATGTTCAATGATGACTTTCCTAAATTCATGGTTAAATGAAATTTCTCATGTTGTTTTTAAAGTTTTTATTAAACTAAAAATTTACAAACTCTGCACTTCAAAACACTCTTTATCTACAAACTCTTGTGAAAAAAAGAAAAGAAAATCTGTTTACCTCCCCAAAGCGTTGATCATCATGCACGTCAGCACCAAACAAACTTAGTGCGACCTTATGGCCCACTAACAAAACCTTATCCTACACGGTTTAGATCAACGGGTCAGATCTTCTACCACACGCGAAGTGCTTCATTCCACCTAGACAGACCGGCTCAATTACCGGTTCCGTCTCCGTAATTTCAGGCTCCATCGATATTGATTCACCATCAATCATCATCCGGCGGCAAACGAGACCTAATGTCGCTGTTCCTAGGCGGCGAAGGCTCCACTTCAATAATGTGGTTCACGTACTCTGCCGTTTGACCCAAAAATAGCACACAACTTGGAAACCAACCGCTTCTCTTTCTTCTCTTTTTTCTCTTTAACTGCTACGACGTCGTCCGGGTTTTGGCACTTCTTTTTGAGTGAGCGACTCCGGTCTCACCTCGATCTCACTCTTCCCATACAAGAAACCTTAGGCGAAGACGGTTCAACAACTGGCGGATCCGATTTAACAGAACCGGGACGTTTAGGAAACAATACAGTATTTCCAGGCTTAGCTTGCTTCCTGTTCTTCGCTTCAATAAAGCAAGATTTCTGTGGTTTCGGTAATCCGAAGATAAAGGCTTTAGATTTTCTAACGGGAAAGCGTTGAGAATTGGAGTCCGAGTTCAAATTAGGATTAAGATCGGTAGAGTTGGAAGCAGAGTTAAAAAAAAACGCGCACCAGGTGATTGAAAAAATGGCTAAATGACTTACATCTGTATTTACTTTGTTCTCTTTGTTCTCTTTTTCTTTTTATGGATTTGGGTTACTTGTATAATTACAGGATGGTACCTCTGGAAGCGATTGTGCCGGCAGCTCAAAACAATATAAACACTCAATTCATATTATTAGAGAAAGGCAAGACAACGTGGGATGCTCAAAATAAGATGTGCTTGGCGCTTGTGGCGGACAAGACAGCATCAGTTCACTTGCAACTGGGGTGAGGAGTGTGATGCATTTGAGGCAGGTGACATTATTAGAATGGAGAACGGCATTTTCTCCTACAACAAGAACAATTTGGTGTTGCGAGCAGGCAAGAGAGGCAAGATAGAGAAACTGGGAGAGTTCACCATGGAATTTGTTGAAACTCCCAATTTGAGCGAGATCAAATGGGTTCCTGATCCTAACAATTCCAACAAGTACGTTCGACACACTGTCATTTCCCCGCATTCACGTATCTTCCCCCCAATTCACTAGCTTTTATTTCTTTATGGGGTGTCTTTATGTTCCCATGAAATTCCAAATATTTTGTCATTTGTGTGGGTAGCTGAGTCATGCCAGCTTTGAATCTAAAACTAAAATGTTATGTTAAGTAGGTGTGCTAAAATGTAATTGGAAATCAACTCAACTTGCTAACTAGATTCTCCGCCAAAACAATGATTAAATGGAAGAGACTTTTAATTACAAAGATTAAATCAAAATTATTTATTTATTAAAAACGACCACATAGAACGGACATAACCAAGCTTATCGTGGAAGCAATTGCGCTGTGTTCTGGCATTGAAATGGCTCATGAGAACGGATGGTCTGCTGTCGACGTGGAGAGTGACTCCTTAGCGGTGGTCAACAAACTCCTCTCCCCCAATCTGGACTTATCTGTTGCGGGCTATCATCTCCAGCATGCTCGATCTATTCTAAGGAGTGAAGAGAGCTTCAGTGTTAAATATGTTTCCTCGTACTGTAAACCGAGCTGCCCATGAGCATGCAAAATGGGCTTTGTCGTGTACCTCTCCAACGTGATTCGTTTACGAACACCCTGAATGTATCTCCAATGTGGTTGTACTGGATGCTTTAAATTTAGATTAATGAATGAATGTTTTTCCTAAAAAAAAATAATACATTATTACGGTGAAAGGATGACCGTACCTCGTATTTTTGTGCTGAACTTAGGAGTTCAAAGAATAAGAATTTCTTTATTACCTAGATTATTGAGGTGTGTGCTGTGTTTAAACTTAAATATTAAATAAATTGTTTTTTCTATTTGAAGTTTAAATATAAAAATGATTTTTTTACTAAATTAATATATGCGAGAAACAATGAAACTTCATAATCTACTCAAAATATAATTAAGAATTGACCCGTCATTTCCGTGACTTGTATAATAAGTCCACCATTAAACTTGGAAACGCATTAGGTCCAAGAAATTAAATGTAACCAAAGCTTAAGGCTAGAGGCCTACCAAAATCAATAAAGCTGTTAGTAAGTCTGTACAGATTTAGTGATCTTTTATGTTTTTTAGCGTCGTATTTAGGGACGTATATTAGACCTAGATGCTTCTCTTTTGATTCAATTTAATCTTATAAAATTATATATATATATATTTTAAAAATAACTAAGTTTAGATCAAATTTTTGTAGGCTAATACAAAAATAAATACAAAAATTATGTCTCGAAAAACGTTTGTGTCTAAAGAATTTTTCGTTAAAAATAAGTGTCTAACGTTTTCTCCGTTACAATTTTAGATGTCGTGTTAACCGTTGTTAAAAACTCCCGTTAAATGACAGTGTTATCCTGGTAATTTTAAAAATTTTATTTAAAAAATATATTTAAACAAAACCAATTTTTTTCAAATCTTAAAAAACCCAAAACTTTTAAAACATTAATTTTAATTCATTTGCCACAGCCGGCCACCACCAACCTATAAATCGGTCGAAAACCAACGGCGTGTGACTGGTCAACCACCCACGACGAAAACCCCATACTTTCGCAACCAACCAACACTAAATCCCCTATATTTATAAATTCATTCAAAACCCTAAAATGATAGCTTTCATTTACACTATTTTTTGGTGTTCAATTGGATGCGAAAGTATGAGAGTTTTGGTTATGGTGATTGGTCGGTCACACATCGTTGGGTGTTCGGCCAATTAACGGCGTTGGTGGCGCAGACGTTGGCAAAGAGATTAAAATTAAATTTTAAAAGTTGGAGAGCTTTTTAGGATTTGAAAAATTTTAAGGTTATTTTTTAAATATAAATTTTATTTTAAATAAAAATTCTCAAAATTTCCAAAACGTTACACGTGTCACTTAACGGATATTTTTATCGATTAACGGACATACACTTAAATGATAATAGAGAAAACTTAAACACTTATTTTTAACGAAAAATTCTTTATACACTAAAACTTTTTCAAGTATGATTTAGACACTTATTTTTGTATTAAACCATTTTATATAATAAAAATAATTGAGATTAAATTTAAGTTAAAGATACTTAATCCCATCGGACTAAAAAAACATGTTAATAACAAATCACACACTATATAAACACATACACATATGACTAAAACTAAAAGTTGAACAAATATAAATTACAATTGAAATTTTGTCTAAACGCTAACCTTTATTTTAAAACCCCAAAGATATTATTCTAAACACCCCTGAAACCTCAAGGAAAACCCATTGTAGCCCTCACCATTCCTCGTCTCGCTCAATGCCTTTGCCATCTTGTCACGTCCAGGGATGGCTCAGGGGGAATGGAACGGGTGAATTAGCTCCCTAAAATTTTCAAAATTCAATATTTAAATATTTGTTTATATTTTTATTAAAATTTATTTTCGTTCATAAATTTTGTAAAATAATATTCTCTTAAAATTTATGATTCTCTAACAAAATTTTACGTTCATTTCTGGCCAATCCCTAAACACCATTTCTCCATGAAAAAAATATCAAATCAAACAGATTTTAAATTATAAAGATTAAATCAAAATATTTATTATTAAAACGACCGGACAGACTAAAATATGACTACACGGAGCATATGAAATCAAACAGTAATGGTTGCTCTATGAGTAACCAGATCTTCTCTTGTCTAATAACAATAACAACACAGTATTACGATGAATAAAGAATACAGAGTCGGTCCGTTCAGAGTTTTTTCCCCCAGAAATTAATTAACAACGAAACACTTCTTCCTAATTTCTCCAGCATTCCCTGTGAGAACTCCAACGGCTTCCATCTTCTTCATTGACTTTGCAAACTCCTTGAAGAATTTCTCCTCGTCAAGCAACTTGTGGACGATGTGGCTCGAAACGTTGTTCGTCAAGAGTGCGGCATCAGACTGAAACAGGCCTTTGTGTTGCTTAACCGTGAAGTAATAGTTATTATCGAATTTCAGCGCACTACCGGGAACCATCGGCACGACGGTCGTGTTGTCACTAAGGCTTCGGCATTGAGACTTCAAGAAAGCTGCATAAGTTGCATTCAACGAAGGATCTTGATCTCCACTTCCAGTAAAGTTGTATAGCCTGTTCTGAAGGTATTGCAGTGACCTACTCCAATCGTATGAGCGCATGCGTTCAACGTTCTGTTAGCACTCCGTACATCGTTAATCTACGGTGAATGATAAACTTTCCGTTATATTTTCGAATTATTTGTACCTGATAAGGCCACTAAGTCTGGTCATTGAGGCCTTGTTTAGCAAAACTTTGTTGGAGGATGGTATAGTTGGAGAAAGGAGAAGGAAGTTTAACCAGCGCCTCGGAACTTCGCGACACTTACCGTCTCTTCTACCGGTATAAACTTCCCACTATGGTTTTCCGAACTGCAAGTAATTAAATTGTTGAATGCTTTCATTTAATCAAAATAAACATGGTTTGATTTAACTTACTTTGTAAGAAACTGCATCCCTAGCAGTCCAGGGCAGAATATCAGCACAAGATACTACGTTCGGACATTTCTTCTCAACTTTCGCTTTTATACCGTCGATGACTTCGAACCCAGACAGGCAGACACCGTTTGGTTTGGAATCGCTTCTTTCTCGGCAGTGTTGTTAGCCGTCGAGTTCAACAGGACCGAACCATCGCAACCCTGATTTCCCCCCCGATTAACATGTAAACGTACGCGAGCATTTATGATTTAATTTAACAATTTGCAATGTACAATAAACATTACAGAACGCCTTACCCTAACAAAACAGTCATGAAAATGCATTCTCAGGAACTTTGCAGGCAACATGGGATCGTTGGCAACATATTGCTCAGTAGTATTCTTGATTATTATCTCCGCATCATGACATTTATGCCTGTAAAAATTCTTCTTAAGGCCACTTCCATGGCAGCTCCCGACAACTCCGGAAACCACCATGCAAAGCAAAATGAAACCCTGGTTTCTCATCTTGTAGATGTAATAATCTAGTTGAATCCGGCAATGCCATTTGTGAAACAAGTTCGGCCGTATTTATACTCGTCCTCTTGGAATCTTTCGTAGCTAGGATCTCCAGCAAATGTGTATTTTAGTGATATATTTAACATTACAGTTACAAAAATTATATAAAAGTCAGCTCTACAGACGTGTATACAAGTTAGATATGAAATTAATGAGGGTTTATATTTTTAAGAATTAGCCCCTCTACTTTTAGAATTCTAAAAATTTAAAAATAAACAAATAAAAGAGTGTTTATGATACATAAAATATAAACAAAATTATAATCACTATTAACTGTTATTTAACGTTTTTCTGTAAATGTAGGGTGAATATACCCTTTGATAAGAGAGACTCGTATCTCTGCATACGCGATGGTTGAATCAATGACTTCAATGGATAATAACAAATCTTTTAATTATTGAAATCTTTTGTTTCATGCAATTATTATTTAACATTTAATCAGGCTTATTGTTTAGGGAATATGATTTTGGAAAATTATATGATCAATTCTGGTTATTTTACTATTAAATGTCTTATTTAAGGTTTAGTTTTTCAGATTTTAAGGTTCAAGGTTAAATATATTAATCTATCATTTATGGGTAATTTAAGTGGTATATATAAAATAAATATTTAAAAAAGTAATTATAAAATAATATTTATAAAATATGAAAATTAATTAGATTAAAAGAATATATAGATTATTTAAACAACTTTTTATAAAAACCTAGTTTTTCTTTCCATTGGTGTGTTGTTTATCCCTTTTCTTTTTCCTTTTTGTTGATCGACAACAGTACCAACTTTAATGTTTGTGTTAACTGCGGTATTCTTCATTGTCCGTTTACAATAAGCTGCTTATATGACATTTTCATATGTTTTATGGCACATCTTCTTCTGCTTTTGGCATGTCATTCGTTTTTGACCATTTTTCAGTTATTTTTTTCTAAGGATTGATTTGACATCCCATGACTGATCAAGATGGCGTTTATCTGATATTTTGATGATCTTCTCTGTTTGGACTCTGGGATTAAATTGAAAAACCGACTTGTGTTCGTAGATAGCTTTTTACGTTGCTCGAGTTTGATTTACAGTTTATCGATGTATTTCGATAACTTGATTCCCTTTCGTAGTTATGTGACATAAGTTGTTAGTTTTTGTTTCAATGATTTTAAAAAATTATCTTAATTGTGTGCTTAATTTATGATTATTATATAAATCTTTATTGTAATTTAATATTTTTCGAACAAAATTATTAGATTAAAAAAATTAAATAATCTATAATTTAAATGAAAAAATCTAAATCATTTAACCATTTGAAATTATTATTTGATACACATATTATGTTAGGATTTACGAAGCTCAAATTGGCAACTAAAAAGTGCCAAGAGAGGTGAATTGACAAATTGTGTTTAGGGAGTAAGGAGAAAGAAAAGATACTCTTTTGCACAATGATTTATGGTTCGACTTCTCAACTAAGCCTACATCCACTACCTAAGTCCTCACTTAGGATTTCCAACAATCCACTAATTTGTTCTTTCTTTTTCAAGGATAAAGAGACAACCTTTACAAACTCCCTAGCTTTTCAAATGTTTAGCTAGAACCAAGACCCCTTTACAAAAGGAAAAAGATGTAAACAAAAACCTCTAAAAAGAAGGTGTTACAAATTAAAGCTCACAAAAACACAAATATTACAAGAGAATAAAAATAAAGAGTGAAAAGCTATTCTCTTGTATTGATTACTTGGATAGGTGTTCTAACCCATTTCAAGTGTCTTGAACTTGTATTTATATGTCGGAGAGTTTGTGGTCGTTTCTAGCCGTTGGGATGAATTTCGTGCAAAATAAAGCTGCCCAGTACAGGGAGTATCGATATCCTTTTATGGGTATCGGTATTTCCTTATTATTTTTAAATAAAACTAGTCGTTACTGGTCGTTGGGCCTGACGGTATCGATACTACTATGTAAAGTAGTATCGGTACCCTTTAGGTATCGATATCTATTTTGTATTATGGAATTTGAGCAAGCTGGTAGTATCGATACTACCTAGAGAGTATCGATACTTCTCTTACCTAGGGTATTTGTACCACATGAACATCATCAGTACTGTTCATATAGTATCGATACTGTAGAACAATATCGGTACTTTATATGTGAAAAACTTGTTTTGCTTAAATTCTAGTTTGTTGGACTTTGAATTATTTTTAAAACTTTGAACAAATTCAATTAAGTCCAACAATATTTTGCTTTAATTGTTATATAAAAATATTAATTATAACAAATGGTTCAACAATTTATATATATTTATTTTAATCTCAATACTAAAATTTAAAACTCTGAACCCTAAATTTTAAAATAAGATTCATAAACTTTTAAAAATATAGAATTATAGGATATTTTTTCCTTTAATGTTATATTTACCCCTTCTCGTCATGTGACAATTCCAAACCCTAAACCACTGCTGCCACGTTTGATCACCAATATTTTCCGTTAGTGATGGTGGTTTTAGCCTTGGTCCAGTTGGCAGTACGCAGTTGCCTGTGCCATTGTTCTCGTACCTAATATGTTTTAAATTATTTATTAATTTTGGGGTGTCTTTATATGTTTTTTTCCCTTAATTGTTGTTGCTTCTAGTCGCTTTCAAATTGATTTTTGATGCATGCATGCACATCAAACTAGAGAAATGAACCTTAGGAGGGTCCTAACTCCAATTTTATGTTTAATAATTAATTTTTTGTAAAATAAAATATTAAATCAATAGTTTTCCTTTTTTAGTCTAAACATATAAACAATATCTCTAAATAAATTATTATATACGAGATTCAGTAAAACTTCAAAAGAGGGGGAAACAGTGTATAGTTGACTGTAGTCTGATAGTTTCTTAATCTATTTCCCGTTCAAAAATAAAATTATTGTTTAAATTAAAATAGGGAGATAATTAAAAAAAAAGAAAATTAGTAGTATATGCTTAAAATACTTTTAATTATTGATAATAAATGTCCATGCACCTTTGTAAACATTGTACTTAAACTTGAGACATCTAAAGGTAATAAATCTCCTTTTAATTACCGAAATATACAGAAAAAATTATTAATAAACTTAAAACTATTTAAAGTCCACGTCGCATAATCCGGTAAGAAGATGGATAAGGACAGAGAATTTCCAGTACTCCACAACTTAAACCAACTTTAATTGCTTAACAAATGTCATGTGCAATAATTCTAGGTCTTTAATGACTAATTATATATTGAGTGTTTTATAGGGTTGAAGATCAATTTAATTAGATTTTTAATTTTTTATTGTTTAAAATACTTTATAATTTTTAGTGAAATAATGATTAAAAAAAATAGGAAATTAGGGATCATGGAAATAATTTAGAGAAATAAGGTGATGTTACAGTGTATATAAATTCGTTGATAGTTATCGATGATTATGTTTTTTTTATAATTTGGGATTAAAAGTAAGAAAATGAAAGTGTAGGGATTAAAATAAAATTTATAGAAAAATATATATTCAAGTGAAATTGTGAATTTTAAAAAATTAAAAATATTGATGTTTAGCTAAAAAAATCATTAAAATTGTAATATATGACTTAAAATAATAATTTTAAATTTTTTTAAAATGAAATTGCACCTTTAGCTTAGAGTAAAATATAATATAGATTTTTTTAATCTATCGTCGATATTGTCTGAGTATGTGATAAATTTTTAATGAATTTTGATATATTTTTGTACAAAAGAATCAAATTTTTAAGTATGTTTGATTAAAAAAACAAAAATAAATTTTTTTAAAGTATTGATAAGATACTAATTATTAAAAAGTAAAATGATATTTTCTGAAATAAAAAAAGACCAGCGAATAAAATTGACATCGATTAAAAAACTATTAACTAAATTTCAAACATCTATAATAGACATAGATAAGGGCATATAATTGACAATAGAAGATTTTTACTCCGCAAGCTTGTCCAACATTAGTTAATTAAGATGTTTAATGTGAAATAAGTACCTAAATTGTACTTAAAGTTAATTTTAGCATCTATTTTTTTTTGTTAAAAAATAGGTATTAACATTTTCAACGTTACAATTTTAGGTGTTTGAACCGTTAATACTGTTAAATTCAATATTAAGTGACAGTGTCACATATAAAATTTTAAGATCTTTAATAAATTTTTAAAATTCTTATAAACCTAACGCACATCATTTAACGACTAAATTTAATG